>NW_013694655.1:0-755 GCF_000517525.1 Limulus polyphemus | reverse complement strand
AATAAACAACAGACAAGTAGTTGGATTCATAGTGTTGCACTGAATATTTATTAACCGATAAATTAAAATAAATAAAAACAAAACTATGCATTGAAATTTAAATTATAGACCCATAATTTTTTTTAAAAGCTTTGCTAAACATTAAGCGGTCTTGTTCAATTCCGTCAACAGTACATGGCAACATTTTTATTAGAATAAAACATACACAATCTGGAAACACGGTAATTTACATAATTTTCGTCATATTCAATGTTCATCCTCACTTAACCATATAAAAAGTTTAACTTTTTTTTTAAGACCAGTGTAAAACATGGTAAACTGGACTTGATTATAAATCCTCTACTACCTTTCATTTTCAAAACCATCATCATTTTTACAAACATCATATTTTTCAGAAGCAAAAGGTTCGTTTAAGTTTGTCCAATTGTTATCAGGCACTGGACTTTTAATTTCTAAAACTGTGTTCCTTTCTACAATTCCACCAGAACTGTCACACAACCAGTTCTTCTCAGTAGACACAAGTTACTTTATCTAATAAAGAGTAATCATTTCGTAATAAAAGTTCTTTGCTGCGGCTTCAGCCTCATGTCCATGTTTGGTATATTCATTATCAGTAAATGTTACGTGTAAGTGTTCGCTTATAAAATTCATGGAGTTTGTAGTGTCCTTATATGCACTGCTGTTATTCTTATATTCCTCTACACAGAACTTTTACTTTGATCCACTGTTTCACACTGTAGCTGTTCAACTTGTTT
>NW_013694654.1:0-755 GCF_000517525.1 Limulus polyphemus | reverse complement strand
TAAACGGACAGTGTATCTCTACACTACAGTTTGGAGTCATGTTCACGTAGTAACGACTAAAAGGACAGTCAGGGTATCTCTACACCACAGTTGGGAGTCATGTTCACGTAGTAACGACTAAAAGGACAGTCAATGTATCTCTACACTATAGTTTGGAGTCATGTTCACGTAGTAACGACTAAAAGGACAGTCAGTGTATCTCTACACTACAGTTTGGAGTCATGTTTACGTAGTAACGACTAAAAGGACAGTCGGTGTATCTCTACACTACAGTTTGGAGTCATGTTCACGTAGTAACGACTAAAAGGGACAGTCAGTGTATCTCTACACTACAGTTTGGAGTCATGTTCACGTAGTAACGACTAAAAGGACAGTCAATGTATCTCTACACTACACTTTGGAGTCATGTTCACGTAGTAACGACTAAACGGACAGTGTATCTCTACACTACAGTTTGGAGTCATGTTCACGTAGTAACGAATAAAAGGACAGTCAGTGTATCTCTACACTACAGTTTGGAGTCATGTTCACGTAGTAACGATTAAACGGACAGTCAGGATATCTCTACACTACAGTTTGGAGTCATGTTCACGTAGTAACGAGTAAAACGGCAGTCAGTGTATCTCTACACTACAGTTTGGAGTCATGTTCACGTAGTAACGACTAAAAGGACAGTCAATGTATCTCTACACTATAGTTTGGAGTCATGTTCACGTAGTAACGACTAAAAGGACAGTCAGTGTATCTCTACACTA
>NW_013694653.1:0-755 GCF_000517525.1 Limulus polyphemus | reverse complement strand
AATCTAGTGGTGTGTGGGTGGAATTTGTCAGAAATTGCTGTTGATGGTTATAAATCTGTAGAAGCTTATCGTTTAAATCCGGTTTAAAACACAGGATAAATATAAAACAATGTTTAAATCCGGTTTAAAACACAGGATAAATATAAAACAATGTTTAAATCCGGTTTAAAACACAGGATAAATATAAAACAATGATACTAAACATGGATAAAATGTATTAGTGAATGAGTATCAAACATATTAAACTAAAATGATAAACACCATAATCTGAACACCAGAGCCTGATGACTGATGAACACCATAATCTGAACACCAGAGCCTGATGACTGATGAAAACTATAATCTCAACACCAGTGACTGATGTCTAATGAAAACCATAATCTCAACACCAGTGACTGATGTCTAATGAACACCATAATCTCAACACCAGACACTGATGACTGATAAACACCATAATATCAACACCAGAGCCTAATGTTTGATGAACGCCATAATCTCAACACCAGAGCCAGTAGTTCAATTTTCTGCATTATATTAAACATCTTAAGAAAGATAATGAAGAAATTATCTTGAAAATCTGTCCACTTTTAGCAAATGTACACTACAGTACTTTAGTCATTGTGATTATTGATGTTAACTAAGTTAAAGAAAGTTTAACTACTGTACTCTAACTATTGTGATTATTCTTGTTAACTAGGTTAAAGAAAGTTTACACTACTGTACTCTAACCATTGTGATTATTGATGTTAACTAAG
>NW_013694652.1:0-755 GCF_000517525.1 Limulus polyphemus | reverse complement strand
TTAGAATGTTGAAAGTTTGGGAAGCCAGTAATCTGTAATGTGCATACAAGAACTTAAGTTACACTTAGAATGTTGAAAGTTTGGGAAGCCAGTAAGCTGTAATGTACATACAAGAACTTAAGTTATAGTTAGAATGCTGAAAGTTTGGGAAGCCAGTAAGCCGTAATGTACATACAAGAACTTAAGTTATAGTTACAATGCTGAAAGTTTGGGAAGCCAGTAAGCTTTATGCTGTGGTGAGAATCATGTTAGGCCCTAGATGATTTCGTTTTTCCAACAATTGTGTTAGTTTTCCTGTTAGATATCAAATCAAAGGTAGATAGAAGCCATATTGCACTGTCTAGTAGTTTTTCATTTAATGCTAAAACATGTGAGCTGATCATGAAGATGAA
Source organism: Limulus polyphemus (assembly GCF_000517525.1). Classification (NCBI taxonomy): domain Eukaryota; kingdom Metazoa; phylum Arthropoda; class Merostomata; order Xiphosura; family Limulidae; genus Limulus; species Limulus polyphemus. The sequence continues at coordinate 363 of NW_013694652.1, read as the reverse complement.
AGCTACCAACGGTTTATGACAAACAGTATTTGTATATGTAGTTTAATTATATCACCAGTTTTTACAGTTATTATACTAAAACTTTTGTTTCTTATCATCGAATGGACTGAAAAAGTTATAATAGTGAATGAAAGACAGCTGATGGCAAATCATTTGTGACAACCAAAAGATAGATCTCTATACACACATTATTTGAAATCTTTAACAAAGAAATGAAGAGGAATGTGTAAAATTATCTTCAGAATAACTACATTTTTATCACAATATTAGGCCTATCCTATGCATTTTCCAGTTTCCAGTTTTTGATTCAATTCTGACAATGCTTTAATTGTGCTGCTTATGTTTATAGTATAAAAAATAATT
>NW_013694651.1:0-755 GCF_000517525.1 Limulus polyphemus | reverse complement strand
TAACACCTACCTTACATACCCTTTAACACTCAGTTATTAACACCTACCTTACATACCCTTTGCTACACGAGAGAAAACGTTCTTTCCACAGTTAATGTATTCAACAGCATTTTCTCGGAAGAAGAAATAAACATAATCTCCAATGTCATACGAACCCACGAACTGTGGTTCTGTAATGAATCAAGTAAAGTGTTAATAACCTGTTAGATTAATCAGATTCAGCTATAATCTGTTGTTCTGTAATGAACCAAGTAAAGTGTTAATAACCTGTCAGATTAATCAGAATCAGCCATAATCTGTTGTTCTGTAATGAACCAAGTAAAGTTTTAATAATCTGTCAGATTAATCAGAATCAGCCATAATCTGTTGTTCTGTAATGAACCAAGTAAAGTGTTAATAACCTGTCAGATTAATCAGAATCAGCCATAATCTGTTGTTCTGTAATGAACCATGTAAAGTGTTAATAACCTGTCAGATTAATCAGAATCAGCCATAATCTGTTGTTCTGTCATCACACACAAAAAACAGAGATTAATAAACTTACTGTCAAGCCATTTAGAATCATATATAGTTTCCGCTCTAACTACAATAAGATAGAGTTTAATAAACTTACTGTCAAGCCATTTAGAATCATATATAGTTTTGCTGTAACACAATAAGATAGAGTTTAATAAACTTACTGTCAAGCCATTTAGAATCATATATAGTTTCCGCTCTAACACAATAAGATAGGGTTTAATAAACTTACTGTCAAG
>NW_013694650.1:0-755 GCF_000517525.1 Limulus polyphemus | reverse complement strand
GTTACAAAACCAGCTACAGAGAATCAAGTGGTTTACAAAACCAGTTACAGAGAATCAAGTGGGTTACAAAACCAACTACAGAGAATCAAGTGGGCTATAAAACCAGCTGCAGAGAATCAAATGTGTTACAAAACCAGCTACAGAGAACCAAATGAGATACCAAACCAGTTACAGATAATCAAGTGGGTTACAAAACCAGTTACAGAGAATCAAGTGGGTTACAAAACCAGTTACGGATAATCAAGTGGGTTACAAAACCAACTACAGAGAATCAAGTGGGTTACAAAACCAGTTACAGAGAATCAAGTGGGTTACAAAACCAACTACAGGAAATCAAGTGAGTTACAAAACCAGCTGCAGAGAATCAAGTGTTACAAAACCAGCCACAGAGAATCAAGTGTGTTACAAAACCAGCCACAGAGTATGGAGTGGGTTACAAAACCAGCTACATAGAATCAAGTGTTACAAAACCAGCTACAGAGAATCAAGTGTGTTACAAAACCAGCTACAGAGTATGGAGTGGGTTACAAAGTATCAATTGAACGAGATTTTGTACAAAAGATCATGCTTAATCTGATATGTTAGAATTATAAAACTTTTAATCACGAAATCATATATAGTGTACAAAATATAATGTATTTTAATCGGCACACAATATTTTGTAGATCACCTAGAGACAGATAGAAAAGTGCTGTGTGAAATGTAATACTGGAGGAATAATTTCAGTGGGATCTGTTGTGAAAAAAAAGAAAAAA
>NW_013694649.1:0-755 GCF_000517525.1 Limulus polyphemus | reverse complement strand
ATCCAAAACGTGATATAACAGCTCGATTATTCAAACGTAACAGAACTTTTAATGCTCAATTTTCTTTCTTTATGCCTTTTATTCGTGAACCAACATGCTTCTGAATATTAAAAGATTTTCTTCACCGGAGCTCCTAAACAAACATTATGCATATGGTGGTAGGCAAACAAGGAAATAAAATATATTTAATTGTCTTAACGTTTCTCTGTTAGCAACGTCAAAGTCATGTTTCTAAGCTAAGCCTAATCTAATTAGTTATGTAATAATAAATACAAGACTTAAGCCTATTTCGTATAATTTCACTGACCATTTTTAGAGTACTAAATTCGCTCAATATGGAGGAACTCTTAAAAAATCTTGACTTTTCTGGAATGTACGTTATTAATTCCGATCTCTTCTAGTCAACTTCTTCGGTTAATTCCGACTGGCTAAAATTAAACTTTTATAATCCAAATATTTTGTGGACTGTCTATAAAGCTCTTAGTTAGAAAATTCTATAATATCCCACAATATGAACCAGAACGTTCTAGATTCAAACTTTGTAAAAGTAATAAAAATTATGACCAATACTTAGCTTACAACATGTTTAAAACTGACACAACATAAAACGTTACTTGATCATAATTTGATATGTCACTGTAGAAAAATGTGATAATGCTGTATAATGTAGTGATTTTTTAAAGTTTAAGTAAAAAAAAACCTGTTGTAATTCTCTTTAATCGAGCTTCAGGGTATGATATTATGTATTGTGAGCC
>NW_013694648.1:0-755 GCF_000517525.1 Limulus polyphemus | reverse complement strand
GATTTTTAAGTTAATAATGGACGTACATTTGTCATTTCCACACGAAAAGTTGACATTTGAAAACTACTTTTACTCAGCTCTTTTTTTTTTTACTTATTTGGATTTGCTACAGATAAAAAGAATTCTCAAATACTTTAATTTACAATACAACTTTCATTATAAATCAGACGCAGCAGACGAAACACAGAACAACAATGAATCGTCACAAGTGATAAACCAACCCACAAAGGGCGATTTCCCTATCCATTTTATAAATTACATAACAAACTGTATCTATGTTAATCAATCATTCAAACTAACTGTACTACCGTTTTTATCATACTTCAACCAAAGAATGAGATGTCAAGACAAAAAAAAAAAAAAATAATTAAAACGCTTAGTAACCAGTTTTGATAAGGTCGTTGGCCTTTTCATAACAAATATTTAACACGGAATTAATAAATTTCGTAGTTCCTAGCTCTCCTGTATACCAGTAGATCAATTTTTCAATATGTATTGTAATTAGACATGTTTTTACATTCATTTAAGAATAGAAAACCAAAACTTATTGAATTGTCCTCCCAGTCTGGACTATGTTTCTCCTGTGTGTTCTAAATGTTTACATGGCAAAGCTGGGGTCATAGTTCACCGCTCTGATTATCAGCTCTATACACAGCTCTTTACAGACGCAATAGAATTCCATTCGTTTTCATGACATTTCCAACCATATGATATACACTGAGTGGTCACAAGTAAATAGACACCTAATGTTTCGT
>NW_013694647.1:0-755 GCF_000517525.1 Limulus polyphemus | reverse complement strand
AGTTATTAGAATGACAGTGAAATTCCACTATTTAGTCAGAGAAACGTAGCCGATAAATTGACAGTGGGCACTTTTGACTAATTTCATTCCCTACAGTCAGTTTATTAGTACAATAATACTGATGGTTATAATCTTTGTTCAATACCACCGATGGTTATGATCTTTGTTTAATACTACCGATGGTTATGATCTTTGTTTAATATTACCGATGGTTATAATCTTTGTTCAATAATACCGATGGTTATAATCTTTGTTCAATAATACCGATGGTTATAATCTTTGTTCAATACTACCGATGGTTATAATCTTTGTTCAATAATACCGATGGTTATGATTTTTCTTCAATACTACCGATGGTTATGATCTTTGTTCAATACTACCGATGGTTATGATTTTTCTTCAATACTACCGATAGTTATAATCTTTGTTCAATAATACCGATGGTTATGATTTTTGTTCAATACTACCGATGGTTATGATATTTGTTTAATATTACCGATGGTTATAATATTTGTACAATAATACCGATGGTTATAATCTTTGTTCAATAATACCGATGGTTATGATCTTTGTTCAATAATACCGATGGTTATGATTTTTCTTCAATACTACCGATGGTTATAATCTTTGTTCAATATTACCGATGGTTATGATTTTTGTTCAATAACACCGGTGGTTATGATTTTTGTTCAATAATACCGATGGTTATAATCTTTGTTCAGTATTACCGATGGTTATAATCTTTGTTCAATATT
>NW_013694646.1:0-755 GCF_000517525.1 Limulus polyphemus | reverse complement strand
TATTTTTTGGAAGTTTTAATGTATATTTAGTTAAAACTTCTAAAAATACTCTTGAAGATCCATTTTACATCTAGATATACATTAAAACTTCCAAAAAATACTCTTGAAGATCCATTTTACACTCTTGAAGATCCATTTTACATCTAGATATACATTTATTTTTAGAAGTTTTAATGTATATCTAGATGTAAAATGGATCTTCAAGAGTATTTTTCAAGTCTTATTGTATATATGGATGTGGAGTCAGTCCTTGTTCATTTCTGTTCTGTCCCTTTATACGAATACCGAATGATATAATACCGAATAAATTCATACAATACCACAGAACTGGTTTAATATTTGAAACACCAGGAACAAAATACACCTGAATACAAATACTGTATCCACTAAAACACCAGAAACAAAATACACCTGAATACAAATACTGTCTCCCCTAAAACACCAGGAACAAAATACATCCGAATATAAATACTGTCTCCACTAAAACACCAGGAACAAAATACATCCGAATATAAATACTGTCTCCACTAAAACACCAGGAACAAAATACATCTGTATATAAATACTGTATCCACTAAAACACCAGAAACAAAATACACCTGTATATCAATACTGTCTCCACTAAAACATCAGAAACAAAATATACCTGTATATAAATACTGTATCCACTAAAACACCAGGAACAAAATACATCTGTATATAAATACTGTATCCACTAAAACACCAGGAACAAAATACATCTGTATATAAATACT
>NW_013694645.1:0-755 GCF_000517525.1 Limulus polyphemus | reverse complement strand
TCTGTTGTTTAGATTACATGAGAGTTACATCAGTACTGAGTAGGTTGAACTGGTTTCCTACTCAGTACTGATGTAACTCTCCTGTAATCTAAACAACACACCAGTATCAACCTACTCAGTACTGATGTAACTCTCCTGTAATCTAAACAACAGACCAGTGTCAACCTACTCAGTACTAATGTAACTCTCCTGTAATCTAAACAACAGACCAGTGTCAACCTACTCAGTACTAATGTAACTCTCCTTTAATCTAAACAACAGACCAGTGTCAACCTACTCAGTACTAATGTAATCTAAACAACTTGATACTGGTTTCTCATGTAATCTAGACAACAGTTACATCAGTACTGAGTAGGTTGATACTGATTTGTTGTTTAGATTACATGAGAGTTACATCAGTACTGAGTAGGTTGACACTGGTCTGTTGTTTAGATTAAAGGAGAGTTACATCAGTACTGAGTAGGTTGATACTGGTTTGTTGTTTAGATTACATGATAGTTACATCAGTACTGAGTAGGTTGATACTGGTTTGTTGTTTAGATTACAGGAGAGTTACATCAGTACTGAGTAGGTTGATACTGGTTTGTTGTTTAGATTACATGATAGTTACATCAGTACTGAGTAGGTTGACACTGGTTTGTTGTTTAGATTACATGAGAGTTACATCAGTACTGAGTAGGTTGATACTGGTTTGTTGTTTAGATTACATTAGTACTGAGTAGGTTGATACTGGTCTGTTGTTTAGATTACATGAT
>NW_013694644.1:0-755 GCF_000517525.1 Limulus polyphemus | reverse complement strand
TCTAGTCTCTAATTTTGAAGTGCTAGACTAGACAGAAGGCAGCTGGTCAACACCACCCTACGCTAACGCTTGGGCTACTCTTTACCAAAGAATAGTGGGTATGACCCTCACATTATAACGCACCCATGGCTGAAAGAGCGAGAATGTTCTGTGATGTAATTCGAGCCTGCGAGTCGAGTGCCCTAACCATCAGGCATTTATTATTTTCAGTACAATATATGGTCCTTCCCAACACCTGCTTATTTTGGGAGTTTGTCATATCTTGTGGTAGGGATTGTGCAGCCTCATCATGCACCTCAGAAGTGACAAAACACGTTACAACACTATAATAAGCCAAGCTGTGATAGTACAGTAGCGTTCAATCGACCAAAGTAAAACAATAAATCTAACACATCATTATAACACACCACACTTAATAGCATGTAAGTGTGAAGAGATGTCGACCACAGTAAAATAATAAACATAATATATCATTATTACACACCACACTTAGTAGCACGTAAGTGTGAAGAGATGTCGACCACAGTAAAACAACAAATACAACACATCATTATTACATACCACACTTAATAGCACGTAAGTGTGAAGAGATGTCGACCGCTATAAAACAATAAACATAACACATCATTATTACACACCAAGCTTAGTAACACGTAAGTGTGAAGAGATGTCAACCACAGTAAAACAATAAACATAACACATCATTATTACATACCACACTTAATATCACGTAAGTGTGAAGAGATGTCGACCAC
>NW_013694643.1:0-755 GCF_000517525.1 Limulus polyphemus | reverse complement strand
CTTCTAAAGTGTAATATATCTTATTTATTGCAATGATCTGTCGAGATTAGGAACATTCTGAAGTGTAATATATCTTATTTATTACAATGATCTGTCGAAATTAGGAACACTTCTAAAATACAATATATCTTATTTATTACAATGATCTGTCGAGATTAGGAACACTTCTAAAGTGTAATATATCTTATTTATTACAATGATCTGTCGAGATTAGGAACACTTCTGAAGTGTAATATAGCTTATTTATTACAATGATCTGTCGAGATTAGGAACACTTCTAAAGTGTAATATATCTTATTTATTACAATGATCTGTCGAGATTAGGAACACTTCTGAAGTGTAATATAGCTTATTTATTACAATGATATGTCGAGATTAGAAACACTTCTAAAGTGTAATATATTTTATTTATTTCAATGATCTGTCGAGATTAGGAACATATCTGAAGTGTAATATATCTTATTTATTACAATGATATGTCGAGATTAGGAACACTTCTAAAGTGTAATATATCTTATTTATTACAATGATATGTCGAGATTAGGAACACTTCTGAAGTGTAATATATCTTATTTATTACAATGATATGTTGAGATTATGAACACTTCTAAAGTGTAATATATCTTATTTATTACAATGATATGTCGAGATTAGGAACACTTCTAAAGTGTAATATATCTCATTTATTACAATGATATGTCGAGATTATGAACACTTCTGAAGTGTAATATATCTCATTTATTACAATGATATGT
>NW_013694642.1:0-755 GCF_000517525.1 Limulus polyphemus | reverse complement strand
AGATACTATTATCATATGAGGTTTATATTTGGACTCGTAGTTGATTATTTTGTATTTTCTAGATTACACCAGGATAATTCCATTTCTCCTTCGACACGAACAGTTGGATATTTTTGGTTATACTTAACGATCGAAGCACATCTACGTAACAGTTTCTGTTCATAATTTATGTAACATGATGAAGAGGTTATATTGTTGTGTCAATAGGTATTGACTTCTACAGTTTTAACAGACACTATAAACTATAGGTATTGACTTCTACAGTTTTAACATACACTATAAACTATAGGTATTGACTTCTACAGTTATAACAGACACTATAAACTATAGGTATTGACTTCTACAGTTATAACATACACTATAAACTATAGGTATTGACTTCTACAGTTATAACAGACACTATAAACTATAGGTATTGACTTCTACAGTTTTAACAGACATTATAAACTATAGGTATTGACTTCTACAGTTTTAACAGACACTATAAACTATAGGTATTGACTTCTACAGTTATAACAGACACTATAAGCTATAGGTATTGACTTCTACAGTTATAACAGACACTATAAACTATAGGTATTGACTTCTACAGTTATAACAGACACTATAAGCTATAGGTATTGACTTCTACAGTTATAACAGACACTATAAACTATAGGTGTTGACTTCCATAGCTGTGAAGTGAAACCTAATTTAGAAAAAATAAAGTAAGAGAGGATCGGTTACTAATCATCTATTTCTAGTAATGAGTGACA
>NW_013694641.1:0-755 GCF_000517525.1 Limulus polyphemus | reverse complement strand
GTCAAATACATCTTGGTTTACTGGGCCTCGTAAGAAATACTTCGTAGTTTACTCTGACTCGTTACAAATACTTCATGATTTACTTGAACTAGTTGCAAATACTTCATGGTTTACTTTAATTCGTAACAATACTTCGTGGTTTACTTGGACTCGTTACAAATACTTCATGATTTACTTGAACTAGTTGCAAATACTTCATGGTTTACTTTAAATCGTAACAAATACTTCGTGGTTCACTTATACTCATGAGTAATAATTCGTGGTTTACTTGGACTCGTAACAAATACTTCGTGGTTTACTTGGACTCGTGATAAATACTTCATGATTTACTTGGACTCATTTCAAATACTTCTTGGTTTACTGGGATTAGTAACAAGTACTTCGTGGTTTACTCGTACTCATGACAAATAATTCGTGGTTTAGTTGGACTCGAAACAAATCTTTCGTGGTTTACTTGGACTCGAAAGAAATCTTTTGTGCTTTACTTGGACTCGTATCAAATACTTCATGATTTACTTTAACTCGTTACAAATACTTCGTGGTTTACTTGTACTCTTGACAACTACTTCATGATTTACTTGGACTCGTGTCAAATACATCTTGGTTTACTGGGCCTCGTAAGAAATACTTCGTAGTTTACTCTGACTCGTTACAAATACTTCATGATTTACTTGAACTAATTGCAAATACTTCATGGTTTACTTTAATTCGTAACAAATACTTCATGGTTTACTTGAACTCGTGACAAATACTTC
>NW_013694640.1:0-755 GCF_000517525.1 Limulus polyphemus | reverse complement strand
CTATGATTTAACTTTATACACAAGTGCCAAAATACTATAATTACATTAATGCAATTTGAAAGACATCTCATTTCGATTCGTCCTACTATCCGATTTACTCTAGAGATGGAAAAATATGGTCAATTCAATTTCCTAGATATGGCAGTTAAACGGGATAATGGTTTTCTTTCAACGTCGGTTTATAGAAAACCATTTTCTGTGGCTGTTCCACCACACAACAGATCGTGTCACCCATGGACACAAAACATTACCCGCCTTTTCTTACATTTGTACTTACTTAGAGCTGCACTCATGATTGTGACTTAAGATCAGAGTTAAGTTTTTGAAACGTAACCAGAGACAGAGGCTATGATCCTGATATCATTCATAGATGATAAATAGAACATAGCAATGAATTAAAAATGTCATCATGTACAAAGTTAAAGGGAAAAGATAAAGTTGATAGCGTGAGGGTTGTGTCCAAGATTTGACAACAAGAATAGGCAACATAATTAAAAATATATAGAATGGAGTGTAACATTCTCTCCGCGTTGTAAATTAGATCATTTTTTTCGCGGGTATGAAAGATAAAATATAAGTTGATAAAATGTGGGACTTATAAAATTTCTTGTTTCTGTGGTCGAACTTAAATTGGCCAAACATGAAGAAACGTTAAATTTGGGATCAATGAACATATAAATGCGGTAAATAAATATAAAGTAAATTAGTCAGCCTTAGCAGGCCCCCGCAGTGGCACAGCGGCATGTCTGCGGACT
>NW_013694639.1:0-755 GCF_000517525.1 Limulus polyphemus | reverse complement strand
ATAGCTATAACAAGAAGCTGGTTAATTCAACACAACTATAGCTATAACAACAAGCTGGTTAATTCAACACAACTATAGCTACCACAACAAGCTGGTTAATTCAACACAACTATAGCTACCACAACAAGCTGGTTAATTCAACATAGCTATCAGATTTAGTTGGTTACCTATACAAATACATGCATCTGTTTATAATATTGATATACAGAGGAGTAGTGACATTACATTAATAATGGTAATGAGTAGTAAAGAATCATCACGTGGAATGTATAGGTAGTTCGACAGACAGGTAGATAGATATAAGCCGCCAGGGGGTGTAATGGGAGCGATATCAATAAAATGTAATTGACAGCAAAGAAATAAATACAATGACGTTACACATGTATAGGCGTTTATGGCGTGATCTCTTACGGCTTAATAGTTTAAACATAGATATAGATCATGCTGTTGATGTGTGAGATTCACCAACACACACACACGTTTTATTAATGTATTAATATATTAACGTTTTATTAATATTTTATTAATATAGGCTCTATATTTATACCACCATGTATTCATTGTGCTACAAATAAAAGCTTGAATGTCTAAATATACAGTGTAACCTGAGAAATCCTTAAAGCCACAAAGTTTCGTGATTTCTGAACAATCTGGACAGTTATGATGCTTATAAGGGTTATTACACATATTGTTACGTCTCCGTTCGTTCGTTAATTTTTCGTAAAAATTATTTCCGAGGAAACTTTACCGATAGA
>NW_013694638.1:0-755 GCF_000517525.1 Limulus polyphemus | reverse complement strand
AAAACTATACAATGGGCTGTCCATGCTTTGCCTACCATGGGTATCGAAACCTGGTATTTAGCGTTCTAAGTCTTCAGACTTACCGCCGAGCCACTGGAGGGCAAAATTAATAAAGCAATCATTCTTCATAATCCCTAAAGTTACGTTCCGAAAAGCTTATTTTGAAGAGCATGTGGTTAAATTTAAAATCAAACGTTTGTGTAAATGTAAAGATTGTATGAGGGAAAAATTAACGTTCATTATTTGTTTATAAGTTTAAAAGTCTGTGGAATGTGTGGAGTTTACCTATTGCTAGCTTCTCTCCGCATACAAAAAAGAGCACATAAGAGTTAAAAGTATATAACATATTAACAACATGCGACGCGGATATTGACTCCAGTCAACTTGAGTCTATACGTACGGCTCAAAATGAACATTTCAGAATAATTGAAATATTCTAATAGCTCTCCAAAAGATTACTTTGAAGCAACAAAGTTTATATCTGTAACTTAATAGGAAAATAATGTAGCATTACTGTGTTGAAGTTATTTTACCAAATTAGTGTGAAAAAAAAAAGTACACCAAAATAATTGAATCATGAGTGTTTTCCATCACCAAATCGCTAAAAAGGAAAGTAACATAATGTTTTTGTTGTGTTTTTAAAAATTATTTATTGTGTTTAGTTGACTTTGGTGGGTATCAATTATTTTGATAGTAGACTGGAATAGATCTATTAATTATTCTTAAACAATATTTAGAGAACATTATTGTATGTA
>NW_013694637.1:0-756 GCF_000517525.1 Limulus polyphemus | reverse complement strand
AAGAGTTTCATTAGCTACAACCACATGTTCGTCTGTAGTCGTTAGTGCTAGATGAGAAGAGTTTCATTAACTACAACCACATGTTCGTCTGTGGTCGTTAGTGCTAGATGAGAAGAGTTTCATTAACTACAACCACATGTCGTCTGTGGTCGTTAGTGCTAGATGAGAAGAGTTTCATTAACTACACCTACATGTTTGTCTGTGGTATTTAGTGCTAGATGAGAAGAGTTTCATTAACTACACCCACATGTTCGTCTGTGGTCGTTAGTGCTAGATGAGAAGAGTTTCATTAACTACAACCACATGTTCGTCTGTAGTCGTTAGTGCTAGATGAGAAGAGTTTCATTAACTACAACCACATGTTCGTCTGTAGTCGTTAGTGCTAGATGAGAAGAGTTTCATTAACTACAACCACATGTTCGTTTGTAGTCGTTAGTGCTAGATTAGAAGAGTTTCATTAACTACACCCACATGTTTGTCTGTGGTCGTTAGTGCTAAATGAGAAGAGTTTCATTAACTACAAAACATGTGCGTCTGTAGTCGTTAGTGCTAGATGAGAAGAGTTTCATTAACTACAACCACATGTTCGTCTGTAGTCGTTAGTGCTAGATTAGAAGAGTTTCATTAACTACAACCACATGTTCGTCTGTAGTCGTTAGTGCTAGATTAGAAGAGTTTCATTAACTACAACCACATGTTCGTTTGTAGTCGTTAGTGCTAGATTAGAAGAGTTTCATTAACTACAACCACATGTTC
>NW_013694636.1:0-756 GCF_000517525.1 Limulus polyphemus | reverse complement strand
TTTCGATTTTGATAATGGTCATTTGAGCCTTTCTTATACTATATATAAAAACTTTTATAATGGTATTTTTAATCCTTCTTAAACTAGATTCTGTCGATATTGATAACGGTATTTTTAGTCCTGACTCCGCAAGATTTTGTAAAATTTAATAACAATCTTTTTAGTCCTTCTACCTCTATATTTTGTCGACTGTTATAGCGGTCTTTTAGTCCTCTTTCCACTAGATATTGTTGACATTTATAAGGGTCTTTTTATTCCGTTTTCCACCAGATTTTGTTGACTTTGAAAAGTGATTTTTTGTTTTTCTTCTACTAGATTTTGTCGACTTTCATAACTGTCTTTTTAGGCCTTCTTAGACTAGATTTTTTTGACTTTGATAGCGGTATTTTTAGTCTTTCTTACAATATATTTTAAAGAATTTCATAATGGTCTTTTTAATCCTTTTAAACAAGATGTTTTCGACTTTCATAACGGTCTTTTAAGCTTTTCTTACATTATATTTTATTAACTTTTATAATGGTCTTTTTAATCCTTCTTAATCTAGATTTTGTCGATATTGATAACGGTATTTTAGTACTTCCTCCGCAAAATTCTGTTAACATTAATGATGGTCGATTTAGTCTTTCTTCCACAATATTTTGTCGACCGTTATAACGGTCTTTTAGTCCTCCATCAACTAGATTTTGTTGACATTTATATGGGTCCTTTTAGTCTGTTTTCAACTAGATTTTGTTGATTTTGAAAACGAGTTTTTAG
>NW_013694635.1:0-756 GCF_000517525.1 Limulus polyphemus | reverse complement strand
AGTTCTTTAAGCTGAGTGTTGTAACTGACAAAATATTACAATTAATCCCATTAATTACTGTCTTCTACGTGTTTTACACAGAATAAATTATTTCGTCCTATGTTTTTCAGTCAGTTCTTTAATCTGAGTGTTGTAACTGACGAAAGCTAAATTACTCAATATGCGATCCAATCGGTAATGAATGGCATGAAAAAAGTCGATAATGTGAAATTCAAATGAATCTTTTTCGTGATATATGACTTTTCCTTTTACATCTATGGACATACAATGATTCAGAATACACAAGTCTTGTCTAGTACGTTATACCAAATCTTTCAAAGTCTTCAAAACGTTTTATTCGTTTGAAACGGTTAAATCTGCTTAAACCTGATATGCTATATTAATCACATTATTTTAAACATCGGTGGCTTTCGGTTTATAAACAGAAAGGAAGAATTTCTAACCAAATTCTGAAGCGAATTACCATCTCGGGTAAAACTAAAAATGAAATGTAATTTTCCTTTCATATCGCTGAAACGATGACATTTACTTCTGGTCAACTGTTTACTAAACACGAATAATTCACGTACACGTAGATTCTTTGCACAGAATATTTACAAGTAACAAGTTTTGTGATCGTTTCAATGACACACACGTACTAATAGACAGTAGCTCAATGTTGTACCAACAGAAGTAATCCGAGAAGGGAGCGAAGAGCTAAGATTTCGAATAATATCAAATTATATCCACTACCGGCACTTGTGTTTAAAATTTTAT
>NW_013694634.1:0-756 GCF_000517525.1 Limulus polyphemus | reverse complement strand
GACATAAATAACTAGTGACATAAATAACTAGTGACATAAAATAACTAATGACATAAAATAACTAATGACATAAATAACTAGTGACATAAAATAACTAATGACATAAATAACTAGTGACATAAAATAACTAATGACATAAATAACTAATGACATAAAATAACTAATGACATAAATAACTAGTGACATAAAATAACTAGTGACATAAATAACTAATGACATAAATAACTAGTGACATAAAATTACTAATGACATAAATAACTAGTGACATAAAATAACTAATGACATAAATAACTAATGACATAAAATAACTAATGACATAAATAACTAGTGACATAAAATAACTAATGACATAAATAACTAGTGACATAAAATAACTAGTGACATAAAATAACTAGTGACATAAATAACTAGTGACATAAATAACTAGTGGCATAAAATAACTATTGATATAAATTAACTAGTGACATAAATAACTAGTGACATAAAATAACTAGTGACATAAAATAACTAGTGACATAAAATAACTAGTGACATAAATAACTAGTGACATAAATAACTAGTGGCATAAAATAACTATTGATATAAATTAACTAGTGGCATAAATAACTAGTGACATAAATAACTAGTGATATAAAATAACTAATGACATAAAATAACTAATGACATAAAATAACTAATGACATAAATAACTAGTGGCATAAATAACTAGTGACATAAATAACTAGTGGCATAAAATAACTATTGATATAAATTAAC
>NW_013694633.1:1192-1948 GCF_000517525.1 Limulus polyphemus | reverse complement strand
TGCTAGCTTGAAACGTCATCCTCTTATAATAAAAATAAGAAAACTTGTCGATTGTTTAACCTATTTTTTTTTTATTTCAGTATCTTTATTGCTTATGAGGTTAACTATATATTTCTTTTTACCAGTCTTGGCATTTACTTTTTCTTAGTCTTAACATTCACTATCACAACTTTATTATCTTCGGTGCTCTACATCTAACAGATTCGCGAAAGAAAATAAATATATGTTTCACATAATATACAAACAGCTAGCGCCAGTCCATGGGGTGAGTGATGTGTGCCCCCGCACAGGGCAGCTACTCCAGGAGAGAACCAGAATCAACACTTGTTGTCAATTTTACAGTTGTAAAAAAAGGGCAAAGGCACCAAATACAAATTATGCACAGGATACAATTTTGCCTAGGGCTGGTTCTGTATACAAATACGATTTATTCATTTATACACATATGGTTTGGTTAGTTTTGAATTTCGCGCAAAGCTACAAGAGGGTTATCTGCGCTAGCCGTCCCTAATTTAGTAGTGAATGGCTAGAAGGAAGGCAGCTAGTCATCACAACCCACTGCTAACTCTTTTACCAACGAATAGTGGGATTGACCGTGACAATTAACGTCCCTACGGCTGAAAAGGCGAGCAAGTTTGGTGGGACGAGGATTCAAATCCGCGACCCTCGGATTGCGAATCAAGTGCCCTAACCACCTGGTCACGCCGGGCCTAGACACATATACACATAAGTTTACAAAAAACGAAACAACGAAAA
>NW_013694633.1:0-935 GCF_000517525.1 Limulus polyphemus | reverse complement strand
AGTAACAAACAAATATGCAAGGAAACACATTATATTAATTCTTTACCTTTCCGTGGGTTAAAAATAACGAAATATTATTACATATCGATAGAGATTCCAACAGGTGCCTAAAAATCAACAATTAGGTATAAAGTTTAAATGTGCTTGTTTCGCAAAGCGCGAGTTTACCCTCTATACAAAAATTAAAGAAGAGTGCTAGCTTGAAACGTCATCCTCTTATAATAAAAATAAGAAAACTTGTCGATTGTTTAACCTATTTTTTTAAATTTCAATATCTTTATTGCCTATGAGGTTAACTATATATTTCTTTTTACCCGCCTTGGCATGTACTTTTTCTTAGTCTTAACATTCACTATCACAACTTTATTATCTTCGGTGCTCTACATCTAACAGATTGCGCGAAAGAAAATAAATATATGTTTCACATAATATACAAACAGCTAGCGCCAGTCCATGGGGTGAGTGATGTGTGCCCTCGCACAGGGCACCTACCCCAGGAGAGAACCAGAATCAACACTTGTTGTCAATTTTACAGTTGTAAAAAAGGGCAAAGGCACCAAATACAAATTATGCACAGGATACAGTTTTGCCTAGGGCTGGTTCTGTATACAAATACGATTTACTCATTTATACACATATGGTTTGGTTAGTTTTGAATTTCGCGCAAAGCTACAAGAGGGTTATCTGCGCTAGCCGTCCCTAATTTAGTAGTGAATGGCTAGAAGGAAGGCAGCTAGTCATCACAACCCACTGCTAACTCTTTTATCAACGAATAGTGGGATTGACCGTGACAAATAACGCCCCTACGGCTGAAAGGGCGAGCAAGTTTGGTGGGACGAGGATTCAAACCCGCGACCCTCGGATTACAAATTAAGTGCCCTAATCATCTGGTCATGCCGGGCCTAGACACATATACATAGATGTTTACAAAAAAC
>NW_013694632.1:0-756 GCF_000517525.1 Limulus polyphemus | reverse complement strand
ATTCGACCAAAGTACAGGATAGTTCTAGAAAGTAGTAGGGCGTGAGAATAGTCACGTGATCTCGATGACGCAACAATATTATTTTAAAACAAGTGGAGTGTGTGCTGTCTGTTTATTGTGTGTGTGTGTGTTTCATGTAACCACCTTTGGTGTGGGATGAAATAAACCATATAAGTTAGCTTACATTGTGTGTCTTTCATGTAACAACCGCTGGTGTGGGATGAAATGAGCTCCGTTAAGTTAAGTCACATTGTGTGTGCGTGTTCCATGTGACAACCATCTGGTGACTGATGAAATAAACCTCATAAGTCACATTATGTGTATATGTTTCATGTGGCAAACATTACTGTGGGATGAAATAAGCCTCATAAGTTGCATAGCGTGATTCATATGCAACCTCTGGTGTGACATGAAATAAATCACACAAGTTACGTAAAGTTGTGTGTTTTCACTTTTTCTGATTCTTTTGGCAATATCAACCTATCCAAAGTAATCTCCTTTCTGTAAAAAGGATTCAGTAATATGACGAAGAATCATGATGAAGTATTGTAGCTTTGTAACTAATATTTCACGATTGACAAAATACAGTGAAAAATATAAAATCGTAGGAAAATTTATCAAGAACAATAAAAATGTGAAAATATATTGAGATTTAAAAAAGGGCCATGACATGTTTTTGAGCGGGTTTCTGTAACAGAAGAGGTAGACATTCAAGGTCAGTTCAAATAATACACAAAAAACTACGTGTTGTCATAA
>NW_013694631.1:0-756 GCF_000517525.1 Limulus polyphemus | reverse complement strand
ATTATAATAACAAAGACAACACAAACAATAGTATATATATATATATATATATATATATACATACATATATATAGGGTATTGTAAAACTAGTTGGCCTATTATAGCGTCCATAATTTGAAAGCTAATCATCAGCGAGTTGTAATGTTTGGTGGGTGCACCAGTTAGACAATGGGAAAGACGGCGCAACTTCCAACTATGGTTGTCACCAGAGAGCGCTGATAACAAAATCCGTAAAGATAACATGTTACTCTGTTCAACGTAACCACCATTCATATCCAGTATTGTGTTTATTCACAAAGTGGCAGCTATACTATCTGATTTCCAATATATGCACCTTACCTAGTGTCGTGTGGTATCATACATATTTGTCAGGGTGCGGGCCTGTCATAAATCAATGTCTTGAGGTGGATTCTCATAGACAAAACCCAGCAGGAGCTAGAGCTGGAGACTATGTTCACAGTGTGTCTAGAAAATGTCAGTTGATTCCTCAATCCATAAAAAGCAGTAATATCTTGACACTCTTTGTATTGTGGAGTGGAACACCGTCTTGCAGTAAAGCAGTTCTATTCAAAATTCCACTTTCCTGAAATGAAGGAATGGTAACATATTCCAACATGGATCGGTAGCATTCACTAGAACAAATAACGAACTCACTCCTGAATCCATCGCACACCGTATCTTCTCATCGTGCAGTGAACGTTGCATTTGTTGTCTTCTCCTCAGATGACACAGTTGAGGGTACTGCCCTAGCTATAG
>NW_013694630.1:0-756 GCF_000517525.1 Limulus polyphemus | reverse complement strand
TCAATGCAACAATATAAGACCATCTTGAATTGTTTTAACATCGAATCAAGAATATAAGACCATCTTGAATTGTTTTAACGTCGATTCAAGAATATAAGACCACCTTGTGTTGTTGTAACATCGATTCAACAATATAAGACCATCTTGAATTGTTTTAACGTCGATTCAAGAATATAAGACCACCTTGTGTTGTTGTAACACGGATTAAACATTATAAGACCACCTTGTGTTGTTGTAACACGGATTCAAGATTATAAGGCCACCTGATGTTGTTTGTATCAATTCAACAATATAAGACCACCTTGTTTTGTTGTTGTTGTAACAGGGACTTAACAATATAACATCACCTTGAGTTGTTATAACATGGAATCAAAAATATAACACGGACTCAACAATATAAGACCACCTTGTTTTGTTGTTGTTGTAACAGGGACTTAACAATATAGCATCACCTTGAGTTGTTATAACATGGAATCAACAATATAACACGGACTCAACAATATAAGACCACCTTGTTTTGTTGTTGTTGTAACAGGGACTTAACAATATAACATCACCTTGAGTTGTTATAACATGGAATCAACAATATAACACGGACTCAACAATATATGATTACCTTGTGTTGTTCTAACATGGACTCAACAATATATGATGACCTTGTGTTGTTGTAACACGGACTGAACAATAAATGATGACCTTGTGTTGTTGTAACACGGACTGAACAATATAAGATCCCGTTGTGATTTTCTAACACTA
>NW_013694629.1:0-756 GCF_000517525.1 Limulus polyphemus | reverse complement strand
ATCAGTAGACTTTAAGTTTTTCATTATCAATCACATGAAAGTTATTCTTGGTTTTGTCAGCATCAGTGCTCTTATAATACAGTCCTGTCCAATTTTACGTATTGTAACTTTATTATTCTACACTTTCCAACATCAATGCTAATTTTTTCTTATTCAGGCTCATTAAGACTATCAAAGTTCATTTGAATAAGTTGAAAGTTAGTAAGGTGAATGCTTTCAATTTCCAGTTCCGAGCAGCACAAGCAGTTGAGAATGGTGGCAATGGTTACAAACTATGGACCTGCTTTACTCCATAAAGTACAGGTTTAAAGAAATTACGTACCTGTTTGATTTCATAAAGACAGGTTGTAATAAATTATGTACCTGTTTTATTTCATTCAAGTACAGGTTGTAATAAACTATATACCTGCTTTACTTCATAAACACAGGTTGTAATAAAGTATGTACCAGCTTTACTTCATAAACACAGGTTGTAATAAAGTATGTACTTGCTTTACTTCATAAACACTGGTTGTAATAAAGTATGTACTTGCTTTACTTCATAAACACTGGTTGTAATAAAGTATGTACTTGCTTTACTTCATAAACACAGGTTGTAATAAACTATATACCTTCTTTACTTCATAAACACAGGCTGTAATAAACTATATACCTTCTTTACTTCATAAACACTGGTTGTAATAAACTATATACCTTCTTTACTTCATAAACACAGGCTGTAATAAACTGTGTACCTTGCTTTACTTCATAAACACT
>NW_013694628.1:0-756 GCF_000517525.1 Limulus polyphemus | reverse complement strand
TGAGAAGAACATAAGTAAATGTTACTCCTGCTTCAGCTTTATGGTTAGGGCCTCTCTGGGATTGTCCTGAGAAGAACATAAAGTCAATGTTACTCCTGTTTTAGTTTTATAGCTAGGACCTTTCTGAGTTTGTCCTAAGAAGAACCTCGAGGAAACGCTGCTCTGGTTCAGCTTTATGATTAGGACCTTTCTGAGATTGTCCTAAGAAGAACCTCGAGGAAACGCTGCTCTGGTTCAGCTTTATGATTAGGACCTTTCTGAGATTGTCCCGAGAAGAACATCGAGGAAACGATGCTCCTGCTTCAGCTTTATGATTAGGACCTTTCTGAGATTATCCTGAGAAAAACTTCAAATATAAATTACTCCTGCTTTAGTTTTATGATCAGCCCTCTTTGCGTGTTTTGTGTTTTTGAATGTAGCGCGAAGCTACAAGAGGGCTATCTGCGCTAGCCATCCCTAATTTTGAAGTAACAGAGTACAGGGAAGGTAGCAAGTCAAGATCAGCCACCGCCAACTCTTGGGCTACTCCTTGCCCAACGACTAATGGGATTGACCGTCACATTATGACACATGTTCGGTGATCGGAAATTGAACCAGCGATCCGCAGGTTGCGAGTCGAGCGCCCTAAACACCAGCCCATGCCAGGTCCTGGCCAGGTCACATGAGACTCCTAAGATTCACACATAACCACGGCTGTGCCCAATTTTAAAATACGGACCAGAAATAAGGCAACCAATCATCAGCACTCGCCCCTTG
>NW_013694627.1:0-756 GCF_000517525.1 Limulus polyphemus | reverse complement strand
GATGTTATTACAGTATAAACGAAGCCAGGGAGACTGACACAATGATGTTATTACAGTATAAACAAAGCCAGGGAGACTGACATGATGATGTTATTACAGTATAAACGAAGCCAGGAAGGTAATAACATCATTGTGTCAGTCTTCGTTTATACTGTAATAACTTCATCGTGTCAGTCTCCCTGGCCTCGTTTATACTGTAATAACATCATTGTGTCAGTCTACCTGGCTTCGTTTCTACTCTAATAACATCATTGTGTCAATCTTCCTGGCTTCGTTTATACTGTAATAACATCATCATGTCAGTCTTCCTGGCTTCGTTTATACTGTAATAACATCATTGTGTCAGTCTCCCTGGCTTCGTTTCTACTCTAATAACATCATCATGTCATTCCCCTTGGCAGTATAAACGAAGCCAAGGGGAATGACATGATGATGTTATTACAGTATAAACGAGGCCAGGGAGACTGACACGATGAAGTTATTACAGTATAAACGAAGCCAGGGAGACTGACACAATGATGTTATTACAGTATAGACGAAGCCAGGGAGACTGACATAATGATGTTATTAGAGTAGAAACGTGGCCAGGGAGACTGACACAATGATGTTATTGCAGTAAGAAAGGAAGCCAAAGAGTACCAGAATATTTACCTACACATCAGTAAACATTGTATGTTTTATAGAGAATGCCAGGTTGCTTAATCATGTATCACAAGGTATGTTTTTATAGATAGCATCAGGATGTTCACCTACATA
>NW_013694626.1:0-756 GCF_000517525.1 Limulus polyphemus | reverse complement strand
AGTAAACGATTTCCTCACATGTCCAACTCTTCGAGAAAACTGTTAAATATATCGAATGTAACCGGCAATTCGTTCCAGGCTATCCTTGATGAGTCGTTGTATATCTTCTAGCCCAGTGTTTCTTAATGACTGGTCTTTCACAACCAACATACTGATCTGTGGAATTCCACACACACACACACACACAGATGAAAAATCATTGTATATCTTCAAGCCCAGTGTTTCTCAACCACTGGTCTTTCACAACCAACATACTGATCTGTGAGATTCCACACACACACACACACAGATGAAAAAAACAAACAAAAAATGGCAGAATATTCATATATAAATTGTAATGGTTTTTCGTTGTATTTGAATTTTTACGGTCCGCGACAGTTTTGGGAGGCAGAGAGCCGGTCACTGTTATCGAAATGTTTAAGATACGCTGTCCAAGACATTCCCTCATAAAAATCTTTAAATTAATAGAAAAAAACATTTCGAAGTACAATCCTGTTAAAATTGAATATTTTAGTAAATATTCAAATCTGTCTGGGTTTCGTGAGACAGAGCTAGATTGATTGGTCTTGTTTAAATTTCGCGCAAAGCTACTCGGGGGCTATCTGCATTTGCTGTCCCCTAACTTAGCAGTGACAGACTAGAGAAAAGGCAGCTAGTCAACACCACCCACCACCAACTCTTGGGCTTAAGTTAGGGGACGGCAAATGTGACCGTCAATCCCACTATTCGTTGGTGCAGTGATAGACTAGAGAAATA
>NW_013694625.1:0-756 GCF_000517525.1 Limulus polyphemus | reverse complement strand
AGCAGCAACGAAGAGGGCAGCCACCAGAATCAGCTGTAGGGTTAGAAAGTAACGGGAAAATCAATATACAAGATCACTTTTATATATAATATTTTTTATAGTTAAAGAAAAATCTCAGAATCAAGCAATAAAGAGGAAACCTTACGGTCTTCATGTTGACTTTTGTGTTCCAACACTTTGATGTGGACCATAATATCTCCTTCTATTTATACTTAGGTTCTCGCGGAAGTGAGTGTTTTTTAAGAAGAAAGGTAACTTGTCGGTTCGGTTTGTAGAGTCTTTTGGGTTTCTTGTTGTTTTACTAGTGAATACGGGTTAAAAGTAAGAACTGGTACGCTTGTTTGTGTCAATATAGTTCTAATGATATGAGGGACATTTCCGGAAATTTCAAGTCGGTGTTGTTTCTTGTTAAGAACACGTTACAACGCTCTCATTATTAACCCCTAGAGCGCCTCAGATAGGGTCTCCTTAAAGCCTGCCCGGTTGAATTGCATTTTCTTAATGTTTACTTCGTACATATCTACTGGTTTGGTCAGCTGTTGGACAACACTAAAATCTGTGGTTCGAATCCCAGTGGTGGGCAGAACGTAGATGGCCTATTGTGTGACATTCGGCAAAAAACAAACAAATAAACTTTAACAAACACCTACCGAAAAGGAAAGCTAATGAAAAACTAACGTATCGTCTCAGGGTTAGGTCCAATCTCTTAACGTGGTATATAACAATTCATAGTTAACGTATCGTCTCTGGGTTAGG
>NW_013694624.1:0-756 GCF_000517525.1 Limulus polyphemus | reverse complement strand
ATTCGTCGAAGATTGTGGCAATATCATATATATTTTTTTTTTTTTTGGGGGGGGGTAGTAAAATATTTTCAAAATTTTAAATTGTCCTGTATTTCTAGTATGATGGAAAAATCTTCAAGTCTGGGTATGGCTCTTGTACAGACAACCTTCTTGAAACTAACATACCTGGTATTAAAGGACAGGTGAAGAAAATAGTTTGTGGTTTTAAGAATGTTTATGCTGTTACCCAGGCAGGAACTTGTTGGGTTTGGGATGAAACCTTGTGCCCTGCCAAGCCTGTGCAATGTGATATCCGGGAACAATTTCATGTGGAAAGTTTGGATGTTGGAGAAAAGCACACACTATTACTGTCAAAAGGTTGTTGTTTAGTAGGTCAATACATTTCATTCAATTGTAATATTGGTGAACTGACTTTAAAAAATGTTAGTGTTTGTGTAAATATTATGAGAAATATTTCATGAACAAATATTTTTATTTATTATTTAAGATTAGAAATTACTGACAGTTAACTTTAAAACTGTTTTAGCAAAATCAATTATTAAAATATATTTTGTAGATAATTAACATAGCTTTATTAAATTTCAAGTATTTATTTATGTAAAAAGATATTTAATTTTTTAATTATTTTTATGAAGTAATGTTTTATGTATTTTTTTGTTCTAGTATTAACCATATACATTCATTTCTTTGATATTGTTATTTATTTTGATGTATTTTATGTGTTTGAAAGTGTTTCAGCTCGGGAGTTTTTCATAC
>NW_013694623.1:0-756 GCF_000517525.1 Limulus polyphemus | reverse complement strand
GTGTGTGTGTGTGTGTGTGTGTGTGTGTGTGTGTGGTTACAAGGTTGGTGAATCTGACCAATCTTGTATACAGTTAGGATACAGAAAACAGATAAAATAAAAAGAAAATATTACTGAAAAAAATGTTTGAAATATATTTAGGAAGTTTTAGAGTTTACACAAGTGACATCTGAGATTTTTGAGTTGAGAGAAAGTATCTTTAATCTTAACATGAAAATCACTTTGCACTTGATCTGCTAAAAAAAAACTTAATATACTCACCAACAAATCCTCAGTACAAATACTTCATTAAAAAACAAACTGATTTTTTGTGTGCAAACGACTTGTAATGTTTACTAAAAGTCTGCAAATCTTGTGAAGATACAATTAGTGCATCAAAAGTTATAGTATTAAAACTATATACAAATAAAAAATTTTCACGTGGTCGATCCCTGGGACTGAGCCTGTATTGGAAGAGTTAACCCTTTTGCTACAATTATGAATAGGTAAAAGTGCATATGTCATGGCCTTTTACACGGCGATCAATCTCTACACAATGATATTGATCCGATTTAAAAAATTCCCCGATGTTTTTCCAGTACAATTTTTAAAAAGATTGAATAAGTAGGTTTGTATACCAATGAAAATATGCAATACATTCAGGCACCTTCACGATGGAGAGAGCACAATGTATCCCCAAATGAGTTCAATCACAAAGAAGTAAAAAATTATATTGGTGACTATCACTTCAGGTCATGTCTGGATATATATATATAT
>NW_013694622.1:0-756 GCF_000517525.1 Limulus polyphemus | reverse complement strand
ATATAAAACAAATAAATAAATAGGTGTGTGTGTGTGTGTGTGTGTGTGTGTGTCAGTTCTGAAATTTTAATGGATTATCCGGAACTTCGTGTGCCTGCATGAATTGGTTTACGAAACGAGAGTCGAACATGGACCTGGAAGTAAGCAGGTGAGCATTATGACGTGTGTCTGTGCTATGTCAGATGTAAAGAGTAGTAGTGAGAGTTTTACAGCGTGAGTTACATTCTGTGCTCTGGGTGTGGACTGTAGCTGCGAAGTGCTCGGATATTTGAATATTTGTGATAATTAAATAATACAAAGTTGCGATGACATTAAGCTACGTGCGTGGAGCTAAGCGAAATATCAACCTGTCTATCAATATAGATAATTAAATATACTTTTCTTACGCATCTATTTATTAAGATTAAAATGCATTGTTTTATCAGTTGGATATTCTCACTGTTAACAACATTTTCGGCCGTAATCCCAATAATATCTCATGAAGTTCCGCCAGTTTAGGAGTTTTCAGTTAGTTCTAAATAAATATGTTAAGCTATCAATGCAAAACAGTTATTATATTGAAAGTATAATACAGAAAATGAAACTAATAATAATTCAAATTGCTACTCTAATACTTGTCACCAAATTCCACCCTTGAGTCTTCTTTAAATTGTTAGTCTTGGCATGGCCTACTGATTAGGGCATTTTACTTACTATCTACGGGTCGCGGGCACAAATCATCGTCATCAAACACACTCTTCCTTTCAGCCGTGGGGA
>NW_013694621.1:0-756 GCF_000517525.1 Limulus polyphemus | reverse complement strand
GAATCAACTAATCTACATCCACGTTGGTATTAGTAGTGATAGATAATGATATACTCCAATTAAAGATTGTAGACCTGAATCAACTAATCTACATCCACGTTGGTATTAGTAGTGCTAGATAATGATATATTCCAAATAACGGTTGTAGACCTGAATCAACTAATCTACAACCACGTTGGTATTGGTAGTGCTAGATAATGATATATTCCAAGTAACGGTTGTAGACCTGAATCAACTAATCTACAACCACGTTGGTATTGCTAATGCTAGATAATGATATACTCCAAATAACGGTTGTAGACCTGAATCAACTAATCTATAACAGTGTTGGTATTAATAGTGCTAGATAATGATATACTTCAAATAACGGTTGTAGACCTGAATCAACTAATCCACAACAGTGTTGGTATTTTTTATAATTTCGTCGTCATCGATATTCTGGAGCTATATTTTTATACTCTTCAATCATATGGGGCAAAAAGCAACCATTGAAAATTCAGAAACCACTTTCCACGTCTGCAATTTGCTAATCGATTTTTCTGAGGCCGGTTCTCATTAGATTTATAACCAATAGAAAGCCTAGATTTAAACTGTTTCATTGCCATAGTCATCATACCACGTAGGTTTACAGATAATTAAGAATTTGGTTTGATGTGAAAAACAGAACACACTTGAAATAATAGTTGAATTTCTAAATGCTCAAGTCCCATGATTAGAGATGCCGGTACTATTGGAAACCTTGTTGGAGACGTCATG
>NW_013694620.1:0-756 GCF_000517525.1 Limulus polyphemus | reverse complement strand
GGGGGGCTTAATAGACGCAAAGTCGAGTTTAGGTATTTTGAAATTTGACGGCTCCCTCAAACTGACCAGTTTATTATATGAATATTTCAATTAGTGTGAGTTTTCGTACGTCACAACGATCTCGTACAAACAGTTGGCTTGGACCTGCCTTCTTTGGAGTTATTAGTAATGTCTTCTATACACGCTTTCATTCAGGTTTCAAAACGTTTGGGAGACTTAGGTTTAGATAATCATTTGATATAGGCCTTTATGTGCATATAACTAACTTATTGTGTATAGGAGATTATAAGTATTGTTTTTTTGTACAGTTGGTAATTTATTCTCGTAAACTAGAATATAACGGAAGCGCTAGAGATAAATTATTTAAACATGCTTTTGTGTTAAACAGTTGAGTTAAAAGTTTCGGATCGGACAATTGAACACAAATTGGTATTAATTGATGTAATAATGGTGCACTAATATGTGTTTGCAGATGAACTTGTAGCAAACAATGGAATTATATACGTTTGTCAATTAAACTTGAACTGGTAGTAAACAATTAAAATATGCATGTTAGAGAAATGTTCTTGAACCGATGGTGAACAATGAAATTATTCATGTTTTACAAGTGAACTTTGACTGATAGTTAACAATGGAATTATACGTGTTAGACAAGCAGGCATGAACTGAGACCAACAATGAAGTTATGTTTGTTGGACAAGATAACTTGAACTGGTATGTAGTATAATAAAGAATAAGGTTATGTTTGTTAGACAA
>NW_013694619.1:0-756 GCF_000517525.1 Limulus polyphemus | reverse complement strand
TCGCTGACGCAACAATGGCAAAACCTTGTCGAAACGTTGATACAGCCGCTAAGCTATGAAATTTGATAATTAAGATAATAATACAATGAAATAAATAAAAAATACGTTGTGCATTTGTTACTAAGTTACGGATCTGGGTCGGGATTTAGATCCTTTTGTTTGGATCTGGGAGGGTCAGGTGCTTTCGAATACCTCTTTCTCTCTCCAGCACAGTTGTAACATGCAAAGTATACCATCGTGTCTGCTAATTACTAGACAAATTATATTGGAGTGTTGTGTTCCATTTACAATCTTTATTTACAATAACCCCTTTCAAAGCCTTGTCCGTTCATATACTAGGTGTAGCATTATAAAATCGGAATATAATTTTCTTAGCTTGGTGTTTATAGTTCTACACGTGACAAACAGTTCCGTATCTCGCGACACATTCATTTACTAATTCATGAAAAGAGCATTAGACATAAATACCCTGATTAATACTTTTATTATAAACTTATTTTTATTTATTTATTATTATTATTATTTAAAATCTAGCGTTAGGTGGCCTGTTGTTACTCTTAAAGTACATATTAAGTGGGGAGAGGTACTTAGACATATTTTCACCATGTATGATAAAGTGAGACAGTGACGTCAGTAACTCGTTCTTATTGAGTATTTTTTGTAAAATAATTATTTGAGCAATGTAACAGCCTGTCATTTATTATCTGTATATTTACGTAATTATGTAGAAAATCTGAGCTTGTTGTTATTGGTACT
>NW_013694618.1:0-756 GCF_000517525.1 Limulus polyphemus | reverse complement strand
ATAGAATATACTAATCTCTAGAATTCTGTAAATCATAGAATATACTAATCTCTAGAATTCTGTAAACCTGTAAATCGTAGAATATATTAATCTCTAGAATTCTGTAAATCTGTAAATCGTAGAATATGCTAATCTCTTGTCACCTGTAAATCAGCACATTGTAGATTATGTTAATCTCTTGTTTCCTGCAAATCCGTAAATCACGTTAATTTCTTGAATTGTGTAAACCTGTAAATCATAGAATATGCTAATCTCTTGTCTTCTGTAAATCAGCACATCGTAGAATATATTAATCTCTAGAATTATGTAAACCTGTAAATCATAGAATATATTAATCTCTTGAATTCTGTAAATCAGCACATCGTAGAATATGTTTATCTCTTGTTTCCTGTAAATCCGTATATCACGTTAATTTCTTGAATTGTGTAAACCCGTAAATTAAAAAATATGTTAATTTCATGAATTCTGTGAACCTCTAAATCATGGAAAATGCTAATATTTTGTCTTCTGTGAGCCCTATATTACATAAGTTAATTTAATAAACCCACAATTAACAGAGTGTGTTATTTCTTATCTTCTGTAACCATATATTACATAGTAATTAATGTTTTTCATTTTATTTAAACCCTACATTACATTGAGCAAATTAAATGTTTTTTATTATTATTTAAACCATACATTACATTGAGTGATTATTTTTTTTTCAAACCTACATTACATAGAGTAATTAAATTTTTAGACTAAGTTAATATTTTT
>NW_013694617.1:0-756 GCF_000517525.1 Limulus polyphemus | reverse complement strand
ACAGTGGTCTAGTATGCTATAAAACTATAGCTAAACATACAACATGCATAAAAAAACTAAACATAAAAAACATCTACGACGAATATTGTAGTTTATACATTGCACTAATTTTTGGATGCAGTCTGATACTATAAAAAAAGGCCAATACAAACTTTCTTGAAATGGCATTGGCTATGACACACATCACAGTTGGTGGTCAGTTACATGAATCTAAGACAAATTTCTGTGTACTTGTTAAAAGAACAATGTGTACACAACTTTTAAAATGAATAGTTAATGACTGAACTTCCAGACACTGATATTGGAAAAGGACACAAGGATTAAAATTCCAAAAAACTGAGTCACATTTGTTATATTCCTAGCAGACAACTTATGTGTGATTACATATTCAAAGTTTTGTTTTAAGCATTTTGAACATTCAATTATTTAATATATGCTAGTTACACTTGTAATCTAATATATACATATATATTCCTTTAAACAGCTACATACCGTAAAACTTGACAGAAGTTCCTTTAGCTCTCTCCATACAGACTTGGTCAACTTGACTGACCATGTGACCTCTTTGTACTTGTTTAGTCGTTATAGATTTGATTTTACTAACTTTTAATATATAAGACATTGTGTATATATATATTCATGAAATTTGGCAACCTTTCAGTAAACATTGTAAGTGTTTCACACACAAAAAATCATATTTTTAGTGAAGTATTGTTAATAAACTAAAAAAAAAGATTTTTCTGTTAATATATCAAG
>NW_013694616.1:0-756 GCF_000517525.1 Limulus polyphemus | reverse complement strand
AATACTTTACATTCATTTTCTTTCTTACTTTTTCAAGTGGAGTCCTCTTAATTGATCTATGATATGAATTTTTATAATCTTTATTAATTTATCTAAAACATCAATCCCTTTCCTTGTATTATAAGCAGTAAAATATTTCCACATTTTAATTATCAAAATTCTATGAAATCTTTCAACAATCTGGGCTTTAATAGCACTTTCAGTTGTAAAGGAGTGATCATTCTGACAATTAAATAATTTTAGGCTTGTTTATCAATGAATTCATTCCTTTGCCAGTTTTAATTTTTGTAGTTTCTTCTCTTTAAACTCTTCTTTGAATGCCTTTGTTATTTTTTCCGCGTTTTTACTTTGATGATAACAGCCCAATCATATTTACTAAAAATATCTGTAATTGCTAAAATATAATTTCTAGTATTATTGTGATATTTAAATTGACTCATTCGAACTAAATATGCTCGTCGATGATCGTTAGTTATTCTTTTACATTTACGTCTTAATTGGTTTGTGTTTTGTATATTCATCTTGTTAACTTGAGTTTTCATTTTAATTCTTCTATACAAGTAAAACCTCTCTCAGAATCGTAATATATTTCTTGTTTTTTTTTGGAAATTGAGACTTCTTGTACCACAAACTTTACATATTCTCCTATTTTTTTGAGGTAGCTTCTTGAATATTGTCTGTTTCACTTTCTGTTTTACACTTTATACAGTACATAACAGATGAAATGCTAAGGCCGAATGTTTTGATAACTGGTTT
>NW_013694615.1:0-756 GCF_000517525.1 Limulus polyphemus | reverse complement strand
GGTGAGTTCATGGAAGTGGGAACAGTGTATGGTGAGTCATGGAAGTGGGAACAGTGTATGGTGAGTTCATGGAAGTGGGAACAGTGTATGGTGAGTCCATGGAAGTGGGAACAGTGTATGGTGAGTTCATGGAAGTGGGAACAGTGTATGGTGAGTCCATGGAAGTGGGAACAGTGTATGGTGAGTTCATGGAAGTGGGAAATGTGTATGGTGAGTCCATGGAAACTGAATTTTATATCATAGAATGATTTTTGTATGGCGTGCAGGTAAATTGACTATTTAAGATTTAGGTTGGGAATCCACGTTTGTAAAAACCAGGTTTATATATCTTCGTGACACTTGTTTATACACTTGGTATCTCACCAGGGAAAAGAGAAATATCTAAAAATCTATAACATTTTATGGCACTGAAACTACTCTTCTTTTGGTAATTATTTTATTTTATTTAGTCTCTTGGCTATTAAGATTGTTTGATCTTTATAAGAGGTTAATGCTTTCGTTTTCTTACTGCAAATCTTAACAATGGGCTCTCTGGTGCCGTCCACCTGGGATAATCGAACCTCGGATTTTCCCTCTGTTAGTTCGTAAACTTATGATGACCCACCGAGAGGTTAAATCGAGTAATGTGTAATTGATAATTGAAGTTTTAAACACTCAAATCACTTCTTTGCTATTGTATATTTAGATGTTAATTACCAAGGACTTAAAAATGGTCCTGATGTCATGGTGTTTTGGTTACACAGTCATTAATTATAG
>NW_013694614.1:0-756 GCF_000517525.1 Limulus polyphemus | reverse complement strand
AACCTAATTCTAACACTTTATATTCACCTCTTTTACCCTAATTCTAACACTTTTCAGGCATGTTGTAGTTTGTGCTCTCTTAGTAATCAATATCATGACACAATTGTGCTTCATGTTGAAACGTTAAGCACGTGCTACTGTGCTCTAATCTGACCTAACACTCGTGCTAATAACAGTACTACTTTTTTTGTGGACGTGACCAAAGGTTTTCTGTAGCCCTGCTGTCGTACAATAAGCCTAGCTAGCTACCTTTAATTAAGCTGATATACGAAACACCTTCCTCCTTTGATCCACTTTGACATTTGACTCTTTGAGTCATCTAAAAAGGAAAATTATTCGTCGAAGATCTCAGAAAATCGTTCTTATCAGTTTAAAATGCGGGATTCGATTCCCTGCGATGGACAGCCTTCCCCCTCCAGATGGCTCAAGAGTAAAATAAAAAAATCCCTAATACTACGAATTACTTTTTTTCACTCCTTAGTGGCACAACAGCAAGTTTATAACTAAAAATCGGGTTTCGATACACACATTGGGCACAGCATAGATAGCCCATTGTGTAGCTTTGCGCTAAACACCCAATTGAGCAGAGCAGATAATAGGGTAAACTTGACTTGAAATTAAAAATGGTGTTCTAACATGGACGACAAAACACGAAAAGGGAAAATTTAGATATTCAGAGTTATCCAAAAAAAAAACACAAAAAACAGCTTATTATCTCGTGTCAGATCAATAATTTGGTTTTCGGAGTGACATATT
>NW_013694613.1:0-756 GCF_000517525.1 Limulus polyphemus | reverse complement strand
AGGTGCCAAAATACTATAATTATCTTCGAAGTTCTTCCCTCATCCGACCTGGAACCACGGGATAGTTACACTTAAACCACGACATTCACAAACACATCTAGAACGGTTCAGCCGTGTTTAATTGCTACATCGCTTTACTTGACATTTACAACTTCTACATGTTGGTTCACATGGTCTCCAGTCAAGTCACGGGTCTGGTCCAGCGACATAGACCTCGAAAATAATGCCCAACGTCTTATTTCTGTCTAATCAAAACAACCCAAACTTTTCCTGAATGTCTATTTTTTTTATTCATGTCAAGATGCCCGGCTGGCTCGTCTTCACTCGAAAGCTATCTGCGCTAGCCGTTCTTAATTTTGAGCTGATAGAGTAGATGGAAGGCAAATAGCAAACGGTACCAACCAACAACTCC
Source organism: Limulus polyphemus (assembly GCF_000517525.1). Taxonomy (NCBI): domain Eukaryota; kingdom Metazoa; phylum Arthropoda; class Merostomata; order Xiphosura; family Limulidae; genus Limulus; species Limulus polyphemus. The sequence goes on along the minus strand of NW_013694613.1, from coordinate 344 downwards.
ATTTTAATCGCGTACGAAACCGAGTAAAATTATCTTAGTGCTGGCAAATGTTTAAATGCTGATTTTAATTTCCTTCCAACATACATACAAATTAATTGCCAGTTTCCCGTAGTTTTATTGATTTTTTTGTTTGTATTTTTAATACCAGAGTTTCACACAAAGAAAAATGTTTGAATAAAATGGTTATCGAGCTTCCTCAGAGGGTTTCGAAATAAGCTGTTTTATTTATACTCTTATTCAGACTTGACAACAGAAAAGTGTTTAAAAAATGATAATAAAAATGCTCAGTTCTAAATTGAAAAAGTGTACTAGTTATTTTTTACTGAAAATGGAAACTGCTAATA
>NW_013694612.1:0-756 GCF_000517525.1 Limulus polyphemus | reverse complement strand
AACACTTATGGGAAGAGATGTGTTGGAGAGCTAACAAAAGTAAGTTCTTAGTAGCCTTACAATTAACACTTATGGGAAGAAATGTGTTGGAGAGGTAAAAAAAGTTAAGTTCTTAATAGCCTTACAGTCAACGCTTATGGGGAGAGATCAAAGTTTGAATCTGTCCAAATTTAATTAGACGATTTTTGTTGTTCTTCTTTTTTTTCCAATGGAAAACAACTATCAATTGGTGGAATACATAAAACACAATTACAATATTTTGGATTTGGTCGGCCTGTCCGTCTGTGTTCACTACGTATCAAGACCTCCCAGTATTTCAGAAAATATGTAATTAAAACTTAAAACAATAAACTGGTTATAGGCCTCATGTTAGATGAGTTTCCAGAAAGGTAAGAAAAATACCTCTTTTTTTTTAATAAACTTGTTTCAACAGTTCCGACTTTGTTTATTCCACGCACAATGTTACATCTTCATATTCTGTTTTTATATTCAGAGTAAGGAGGAGGATGGCATCAATAAAAGTTTTGAAAGCTCGCCATAAGTTGTAGTCGAACATAAGTACAACTCCATTCAAATATGTTTATAACGTCTTCCCAACGCAACGAATCTAAAGTCATGTAAAAAAGACATGTTTGTTTGTTTTTCCATTTAAAAATGTTTATAACGTCTTCCCAACGCAACAAACCTAAAGTCATGTAAAAAAAGACATGTTTGTTTCTCCATTTAAAAATGTTTATAACGTCTTCCCAAAGCAAC
>NW_013694611.1:0-756 GCF_000517525.1 Limulus polyphemus | reverse complement strand
GGGTACATCTATGACTGATTAGTGGTATGTATATATTCTTATACACGACCTCAAACACAATATCGCAGGTTAGAAACTGGGTTTCGATACCCGTGACGGGCAGAGCACAGATAGCCCTTTGTGTAGATTTGTGCTTAACTACAACCAAACAATATCGCAGTCAGACGTGTGTGACTAACAACTTTGGCATTCAATGCTTTAGGACTTCTGTTTACATTGAAATTCTGAAGATAATATCTTCTTTATGGAGTGTGCTTAGACACATCCTTCATTTACATTAATAAAACTTTTGTAAATGACCACCGAGGGCGGATATAAAGAATTCCTGACCCGAACCCTCTTTTTTTTTTTCAGAACAAAACAAAAAAGACAAGTGTACAAACCTTTTGTGAATCTTTATTATCTAAATATCAATGATGTATTTCTTTTGTTAATTATCACACTGTTAACGAATTACACTATTTATCATACTGTTAACGAATTACACTATTTATCATACTGTTAACGAATTACACTATATATCATACTGTTAACGAATTACACTATTTATCATACTGTTAACGAATTACACTATATATCATACTGTTAACGAATTGCACTATTTATCATACTGTTAACGAATTACACTATTTATCATACTGTTAACGAATTACACTTACCAAATCAAAATCGTGTATTTGTTACTGGTCGCTGATAAACAAATCTCTTTTGTTCGAACGTTAACAGATGAAAAAAAGTATTGTGGGATTCATCTTC
>NW_013694610.1:0-756 GCF_000517525.1 Limulus polyphemus | reverse complement strand
AACTTCTTCTGGTATTGTACAGAGAACAATCTTGGGAGGACTGTGCAACATGCTTCCTAGAACTTCATCTGGTATTGTACAGAGAACAATCTCGGGAGGACTGTGCAACATGCTTCCTAGAACGTCTTCTGGTATTGTACACTTTATAGTGTTTACACCAGCGCTAAATGTCTTGACTCGAATGTCGAATGTTAGCACACGTGAATACCACACCTTGGTGGCCTCCAGTATTAGTAGCATTATGAGAAGCCTGGAGGATCTCGTGCTCGAAAGCTGTGGGGACAACTAGTTGCAGCACACACTGAGAACCATATCTTGGAGGTTATTAACCTAGTTAGGCACGTGCCACAGGTTACACTCTTATATTGGTGCTGGCCAAGCTTCACCTTGTTGTACAGAAGGACAGAAGGAAGACCCTTGTTAGGTCTGGGTCCTTCATGGAGCTCTTGCATTGTTTATTGTGGCATCCATCCACTCGTGTATGGTTTGATGTTACTATGGTTTCAACTCCTGCACGGTGTCCAGGGTGAGGACATTCAACAAACGGACAGGGTCACCATGTAGCGAGATAATCCATCGGTTTTACATGTTACGGTGTAATATCACGAAGTTATATTCCATTGTTACCCTTGTTAGGTTTTTACACTTCATTCACAATCCCAGCTACGTGTGGTGCTCATGGCATTTGTTTGCGTTTTGTTTTTGGTTTGGATCAACGACAGAAGCTTATTTTATTAAGGACTTTGATGCCAGTTG
>NW_013694609.1:0-756 GCF_000517525.1 Limulus polyphemus | reverse complement strand
TAGAGAAACATCACAGTGGAGATATAAGGAATGTTAACTCACACCACTGCTTTAAATACATCGAAAATTTAAACAGGTTTACAAATGTAAAGGAAGAGAGTGTGCCAAGGAGTTCCATTTCAAAATTACGTTAGCATTAAAAAGTTTAAATCAACGACAGTATTTATCTACATCGAAACTGAAATGTAAGCTCGTTATATATATATATATATATTTTATAGAAATTTGAAATTTCTACTTTACCCCACGAATGGGCTAAATGACCAGGTCAGAGACTCCTAAAATTTAGATATAGCTAACCTTAGTTTTGAACTACTGACCAAAGAGAAAGCAGTCAGACAGCATTACTTCAGGCGACAGTGAATGTGTTTGTTTCTTTAACCTGAGTAAAGATCAAATGACACTTTGATGACGTTTATACTACTTAAAGTTTACAACATTTCCATCACCTCTCAAACCTTGAATCTTTCGTTTCGCATCCTGACACGATAACCATGTCCTGTTAAATATGTTAAAAGTAGTTATGTACTTACGGATACAGACACCTTTTTAAACAGGTTAAGAGTAGTTATGTACTTAGTTATAGACACCTTTTTAAATAGGTTAAGAGTAGCTATGTACTTAGTTATAGACATCTTTTTAAATAGGTTAAGAGTAGTTATGTACTTACGGATACAGACACCTTTTTAAATAGGTTAAGAGTAGTTATGTACTTAGTTATAGACATCTTTTTAAATAGGTTAAGAGTAGCTATGT
>NW_013694608.1:0-756 GCF_000517525.1 Limulus polyphemus | reverse complement strand
TTTGCAATTATACGTCAAAATCCTACACTTATATTTAGAAATGTTGAAAGTTTGAATAGACTCCAAGTAGATAAACTTCCAGACATCCATGTCAAGTCAACTAATAGATTGTTAATTGAATAGATTTTTGAAGTTTTTTTACATGATTTGAAAAGGTAGTTCTCAACCACGTTAGCACAGTAAATAGATTCCAGAAATGATAAAAGAATGTATCTAATTGTTCTGCCAGTCTTTAGCCACTTAAGTTGCAATGAAGACCACTGTAATACAGTGTCATTATTCTAAGTTTCAGATAGAAGACGTGAGAAGCCGAATAAAAATCACCGAGATTTAAAATAATGTTTCATAATCATTCATATAAAGTTAAACAAGTTGCTTTCAGATGCTTAATGTTTGGCAATATTATAAAGAAAAAAATCTATAGGAAAAATTCAAAAGTTAGGCTTCCTAGACATTGTTGAACTTTGTATGTATGTATTTATTTATATAATTTTTAATCTAAGCTCTCTAATACTTGTATACCCTAGATCATACCAATAAATTTATTCTTTCTAAAAAGTATCCTGAAAAGGCTCACGAATAATAAGCAAATTTATCGAAATTAGATTTCATTATAAATTCAAACTTTTATACTAATGTTTGCTTGTTAAACGATAAAATGGGGGATTAAAACACGTTTTCTTTTGTTTTTTTACTCTCGCCCCCGGACGGGAAAGCGAGGGTATTGCAATCGGGTGCGAGCGTGTGTGTCTGTCT
>NW_013694607.1:0-756 GCF_000517525.1 Limulus polyphemus | reverse complement strand
AAAGGAAGATACACTTGATATCTGTCTGTTATTAATCTGGGCCAGAAGAAAAATATTTTCATTAGAAACAATAGCAGTTGACACACACAAACAATTATTCTGAATACTAAATTTATAATTTACTTTATTGGAAAACTAACCATTTAAATGAAAAGAATTATTTGAAACTCATTCAACTACTGTTTCATACTTAAACTTTGGTTGTTATAAACATTTTGTAATGGAAGGACTCGGTGGAGAACCTTTAGAGAAATGTTAATCTCCATAAAACAGAAAGAAATCCAGTATATTTTAAAATGTTGTTTCCTGAATGGAAGCTCAAGATTGGATACTAAAACCAAGTTTCAATTTTTAGCAATACTTGATCTGCTTTGTGTTATTACCTGTTGTTAATACTTCTGATGAAGAAAAAGTTTCAGAAATCAGTCATGTGAAAACACGAGCGTTTAAAGTGATTTTAGGTATCAAAGGTATGAAGCAAGTAAATTTGTTTTTAAAAAACATGGACAGGATATTTTTTTCACTATTGTTCAGGTTTATAAATACTGTGTTTTTCTTGCTTATTTAGGTAGTAGATATTATGCGTACCAATGTGGAGAAAGTACTGGAGAGGGACCAGAAGTTATCAGAACTGGATGACCGTGCAGGTATGAATGCTTTTTTCTTCTAACAGGAAACACTAAATTGGAAACCCAGTCTATATTTTCCAAGAAATCATAATTTTGCTCTAAAATATCTGTAAAATGTTACCCACTC
>NW_013694606.1:0-756 GCF_000517525.1 Limulus polyphemus | reverse complement strand
TCTAGCCAATAGTATACAAAGAATCATATAATGAATATCTAGCCAATAGTATACAAAGAACTTGAGAAACAAAATGTTATATTCGTTTTACAGAGTTTTCTCCCACGAGGTCGTTTTTCATACTATTTATGACAAACTTGAAACAGACATTTTTTAAAACCTGAATAGTTTAAATACGTACACATTTCTCATTTCTTGGATGACTTCAAAGAACTGGGATTTACTTTTTCTCCTCCGTAGTTCTTCCTTTGCTTTCTAGAAGAAAGAAAAAAATATTCGAGAAATCTTATCCAATCTTAGTTTAAATTCAATTTGTATTTTACATATAAAAAGTTCTCTCGAATAATTGAGGGTTTATTAAAGTGTGGCACGTGAAGCTAATGTCTATGGTACGCCAAAAAAGTTAATGTAAAAATGATAAAATTTCTAATAAGCCCAATTTCATCTTCCACACTACTTTTTTTACCCTTCGTCTGTCTGCTTAGACTTGTCACTGTTTTCTTCCCTTCAAACATGTAAAAATGATAAAATTTATAATAAGCCCAATTTCATCTTCCACACTACTTTTTTTACCCTTCGTCTGTCTGCATAGACTTGTCACTGTTTTCTTCCCTTCAAACATCATACATTTTTCATGTTTCAGAAACAAAACAATCAAATCCTTCCAATTAATGGGTAGGTGCTTAAAAGTATTAAATTTACAACCAGGCTTTTTCATTTGTTTTTAATTGACGCCTGGGTTTGTACTTTATAAAC
>NW_013694605.1:0-756 GCF_000517525.1 Limulus polyphemus | reverse complement strand
CTTATTTAGAGATACGACCAAGTTATTTTATTCAACGAAATATTAAGTCTACGACAATACTTCAAGCCAACACCTAATGTATGTGTGCTCCATAGGAAGATATAGACTATTATTTCTTTATTGTTGCTTTCATTAACAGTATTGTTTAGTGTACTTACGATATCCAATTTTATAATTTTTGATTTAACTTTTCGTTATTATACTTTCATTAAAGTGATTGTTTGGCATTATTTACTTAATATGTCTAGTTAAGACTAATCTATATCTCCTAAGCTGGTTGTACCATGTGAAATATTATTGAGTTTACGGCTGAAAATATTGTTAACAGAGAGACTACACAACTGATGAAACAATGCTTTCTGATATTTATACGAAAGAACAGAAGAACAGTATATTTGAACTTTAGTCTCACACTAAGTAGGTAGTTTGTTCTGAACGGAAGTTACTATTAATTAAAATCTTTGTGGAAACAAATTATAGTATTACGCAGTATAGACTGCCCGTGTTAAATACATAGTCCTAGTTATAGAACTGGCTAATGATGAATAACAAAATACTAAATCTAAAACACCAGTTGTTTGACACATTTGTCCCTACAAGTAAGTTTTAAAATATTTTAGAAGAATTCGTTCTTCTTTGTGGAAACAAATTATAGTATTACGCAGTATAGACTGCCCGTGTTAAATACATAGTCCTAGTTATAGAACTGGCTAATGATGAATAACAAAATACTAAATCTAAAACACCAGTTGTTTG
>NW_013694604.1:0-757 GCF_000517525.1 Limulus polyphemus | reverse complement strand
TTTCCAAAACGCGACATTAATTTCTTGACGACCTAATATTTACCTAACAAGGAGTTCAAAAATATGTGTGAGCTTATAGAAATCCAGTGAGAGGGCGCTTACGACTTAATTATGTATCAATACTCATCCCAGACATCGGATAGGTTAGGTTAGTCTAATGTCTGTGATTTTCATGCAGAACTGATCATCAATACCACAATTCCATGCGAGTAAAGCGACCTCGGTTAAACGGTGCTCTTCATTCGGGAATACCAAAGGTAAATATGAATTCAGACTATTCTCGTTGCTTCCACGGGTCTTTAAAAATAATAACAATAAATTGGGTTTTATAAATTGCCGATAGATGGCGCTGTTTGTTGTCACTTGCTAATTCCTTCCACAGAACAACTAAACGTTGTCATGGAAATATCTTTAGTCATCGAATTTAGTCCCGTAAATTCTTGATTCATTAAATTAATAGTCTTACACGATCATCGTGGTCTGTGGTGTCTTCTCACCTAAAAAGAGGAAAAGTTATTAAATAAAGATTTTTAAAAATTGTTATAATCTTATTTTACACAACAGAAATGACATTACACGTTGAATTGCGTACTAATCCGGAAATGACGTCTTTAAGTTATTGGCGAGATGAATCATGGTACTACGGACCGAACAATTCTATCATAATTTAAAATCATGTCCTTAAATAGGTTTGCCCTCAGCGGTAAGTCCGTGGACTTATAATTGCTAAAAAATCGGGTTTCAATACTCGTGGTGT
>NW_013694603.1:0-757 GCF_000517525.1 Limulus polyphemus | reverse complement strand
TTCTTGTTATGGTCATGTCTCTGAGTTACGTACAACTCTTTTGTCCAACAACAGGTCTTGTTGATTACTGTAAAGACATACCAATTGACAGTTGCTTCTTCTGCATCATTTTACCTCTAGTTATGTAACATACTCTAACAGCAGAATTATACACTCTGGACATCAGACTATAAGCTCAGATGAAAGTAACCTTAAACCCACTAAGCAAAAAAACCTTCATGTTTCAAAATGAATACACTGTTTCCTGTTTGCTTCCTCATCACCAACAACTTCAGTAAAATAATCCATGAAATCCTCCTTGTAGTGTTACTGAAACTTACCCGAACTATCTATATCAATTACTCTATAAACCATGTAATAATTAGGGATGGGCCAAATGGCAGTTGTGGTCGGATATCCAGCTTCTGATATCTGACTGGATTGAGATATACGTGGATCTGATAGTAGATGTGACCACTACTGCGTTAATAAAAGCAGTTAGAATGCTAAACAAGCTATCAAAATAAGGACAGGGAACTTAATGGTTAACAAGCTCACATAGTTTGGGTTTAGAAATATTTTTCATTCATAGGTTCACTAGTTTAAACATGATTCATATCATAATAACAAACCTTTTTTTTTCCTTCATAGTTTTCAAATATCTGAACCAATTGTAAAACCTCAGTTACATCTCACAAAGTCTGATGCACTTTGTAAAAGTCACATTTTTGTCTATTATAAGGGAAATATAAATGTTGAATAAGAGAAACGCTCACCT
>NW_013694602.1:1429-1757 GCF_000517525.1 Limulus polyphemus | reverse complement strand
GTGTAGACAGACAGTGAATATATTTGATCAGCTAGGAACCGTGTAGATAAATAGTAGGTATTCTTACCCAGGAAGGAGTTGTGTAGACAGACAGTGAATATATTTGATCAGCTAGGAACCGTGTAGATAAATAGTAGGTATACTTACGCAGGAAGGAGTTGTGTAGACAGACAGTGAATATATTTGATCAGATAGGAACCGTGTAGATAAATAGTAGGTATACTTACCCAGGAAACAGTTGTGTAGACAGACAGTGAACAGATAGGTACCATGTAGATAAATAGTAGGTATACTTACGCAGGAAGGAGTTGTGTAGACAGACAGTGAA
>NW_013694602.1:0-429 GCF_000517525.1 Limulus polyphemus | reverse complement strand
GATAGGTACCATGTAGATAAATAGTAGGTATACTTACCCAGGAAGGAGTTGTGTAGACAAGCAGTGAACATATTTGATCAGATGGGAACCATGTAGATAAATAGTAGGTATACTTACGGAGGAAGGAGTTGTGTAGACAGACAGTGAACATATTTGATCAGATGGGAACCATGTAGATAAATAGTAGGTATACTTACCCAGGAAGGAGTTGTGTAGACAGACAGTGAACAGATAGGTACCATGTAGATAAATAGTAGGTATACTTACCCAGGAAGGAGTTGTGTAGACAGGCAGTGAACATATTTTTTATCTACATTGTTCCCATCTGATCAAATATGTTCACTGCTTGTCTACACAACTCCTTCCTAGGTAAGGAGGAAGTAGTTGTGTAGACAGGCAGTGAACATATCTGATCAAATGGGAACCATG
>NW_013694601.1:0-757 GCF_000517525.1 Limulus polyphemus | reverse complement strand
GTAAATAAATATAAATAGTACCCCATTACCTTCAATAAACTAAATACATTGTAACAGAGACGTAAGACTAATTAAAACTAACAATCATATACACCATATAAAGATAATACCACTACTATTAAAGAATTGAGGAAACACAAGTATCAACTACTACTATTAATTTACACCTAAGTACAGACCAGACCAAACTCTACCTATCAGACAACGTAAATAATAAATTACATTAATTAAGTACAACCCTACTTAAAATAAAAACATCCTCCATCAATAATAAAAATAAACTTACTTCACACAAAACTTCAAAGAAAATTTAAATCATCTTCCTCAAAACACATGTAATGGCCATTTAAAACACAAGCTTTCGGACTGTACTCAGTCCACCCTCAGGTCAAATTAGTCACAGGTAGTCACAAGCTAAATTATATTAAAAACTGACAAGTACATATTATATGAACAAAATATAAAAAAATATTGGCTACTTGTCCTTATGTCAGCAAGGTTATATTGGGTCCACCAAAAGAAACTTGTTAACTCATGTGAACGCACACACAAATTTGAGATTCACAACTAGATCGAGTGTACATGAACATACTGTAGGTGAGTGTGACGTAGACATAAATTCAAAGTACATTAAGATCTTAGCAAGGGCCAATGGCGAATAAATATTGACATTGAGGGCCAGCCTCATCTTAACCTCAATAGAGCCCTTAGATGAACATGCATTGCTGAATGAAGCATCTGACATTATGGAACTGAT
>NW_013694600.1:0-757 GCF_000517525.1 Limulus polyphemus | reverse complement strand
GTTGTTTTGTCAGGTGTATGAATAAAACTTTACTTTTACAATAATTCAACATTTGTAAGATCACTCAGTATTACTCTCCTGAATAATCTTGAGTGTGTGCGTATTTTTTATAGCAAAGCATATTGGGCTGTATGCTGTCCACCGAGAGGAATGACTTTAAAAGTTTGCGACAGCTAAATGTCATGTGGAGATAATCTAAAACTATATTATCATTGAAATATTTCGATATTTAAAATTACACTTTTATTTTTCGTACAGACATGAGAAAATGTTCTCTTTCCTCGAAACTGAAATTGAAAAAAAAGCTTTTATTTTATTTGAAGATTTTTTAAGGTTTAATCGTTTTACCAATTAATGTTAAAAAAAACTCTAAGTGCATGGATAAAGAATTAAGACTATGTAATAACTCAAGATCTTTGTAATCTTACTGATTTTTTTTAATTTCAAAAATACTCAAAAATATATAATAGCTAATTTCGGAATTACAAAACCTGTACATTAAAATAAAAAACTAAACATAAATTAAATTGAACTAACCTTCAAATTAAAAGCAAGTAAGGAACTTAGAAATTTCACTCTTTCGGCATAAACTTTTTATAAGTATCTAAAATAGATTCTAATAAAGGAATAACAAAAACAGATTTATATTTGTGTCTGGAATCACATTATTCAAACACAGTAGTAAATCAATAAACAATGATTTGTCAGCACAATATTTATTGACAATACTTTGATCTGTCTTCTTTATGTGTCTGGA
>NW_013694599.1:0-757 GCF_000517525.1 Limulus polyphemus | reverse complement strand
GTAGGAAAACCGACCACACCACATTATAACTGACGTCATTTCCGGATGCGCAGATGATATGCAAGGGGTAGGAAAATCGGCCACGCCACATTATAACTGACGTCATTTCCGGATGCGCTGATGAGATGCAAGGGGTAAGAACTACCGAATATACAACATTATAACTGACGTCACTTCCGGATACGCAAATGAGATATAAGGGGTAAGAATTACCAAGAAACCAGATGCAATGGGTGAATATCACCCAATAAACCGCTTTGAAATTAATACTTTATATTTTATATATTTATGCAAAGAATAACATCTAAAAGCGAACGAGATAGAATTTTCGTTTAATTCCTTCAACTTAAAATGAAACAAAAAGATCCATAAAACTGCATTCTTTCACAGAATCATGACTTAGACTCGCAATCTGCGGGTCGAGAGATCGAAAACCGTCGCCGGACATGCTCGCGCTATAACGTGATAACCATTCTCACTATTCATTGGTAAAAGAATAGTTGGAAGTGGATGATAATGAGGACACCCTGGTTTCCCTCTAGTCTACCTTGGCAATTATGGTCGGCTTGCGCAGATAACCCTCAAGAAGCTGCGCGTGAAAATTCGACAAAAAAAATCTCTGCAAAAATTGTTCTAACATCGTGATAATGTTGTAGCTATTCGATTGTTTACCTTAACTGTAGATATCAGTTAAACTAATCTCCTATAGCCTTCAGTAATGTGTAATTGGTCACAATTAGAGAGATGTAATATTGTG
>NW_013694598.1:0-757 GCF_000517525.1 Limulus polyphemus | reverse complement strand
TTGATTTTTTTATTAAACTATAGATGAGTAATAAACGATTATAGCGTAAAGCCACTCTGAGATAGACACTTGAGTTTTCGTGACTTTCGACTGTTTAGCTTAAGGGATTCTGCAGAAGCTTTTATTGTCTTATTTTGCAATTACAAAGAGAAAATATGTATATGAAGTAATGGTAAATTATATGAGGTTAGGTTTACTAAGGTGAGGACATTCTTTCCGGATGTATTTATTCGAATGCGTAAGAAAAACAAAATTACGTGTTCATTTTATTTCACTTCTTGATAAGCTGCACTGAAAAATAATAACATAATATGTAGCTAAAGTAACTCTAAAAAAGGAAATTATCTTAGATTGCGTAAATAACAATAATGAAGGGAGGACCTTTTTTAAATATATATTTGTTTGACTACGTAAGAAGTAAAAAAATAAGTATTAAATTTTATTTATTTTTCATAAGCAGATGTAAATAATAATTTAGTAAGCTCTTTAGGAATTGTCGTGTAAATAGCTAACAAACATGATATTGCCTGTCACTAGTTTCTTATAACAGCTTCATGTCCAGTTTTGAGTGACGACGCAATAGGTTAATGAGAGGTCTAGTGCATTATGATAGATATATTTCATGAAGTAAAGTATCAGTCACTTCATGTCTAAATAATTACCAAGTTTTCAAGATTACAAAATCAGCATTACAAATTTGCTTAAATGTTATTTAATCTGAACTCTAAGATTAACTACTTTCTATTATCAAGAAAGG
>NW_013694597.1:0-757 GCF_000517525.1 Limulus polyphemus | reverse complement strand
GGCAAATAAAAACTTCTGATTAAAAATTCACATCGATATATATACATTACAATGTTATATGTGATGTAGTAATTGATATAATACAAGAACACATATTAGAATGTTATATGTGATTTAGTGTTATATGTGATTTATTGATATATTACACGGACATACATTAGAATTTTATATAAATTACAGTAACTGATATAATTCATAGACATACATTAGAAAATTATATAAGTTATAATAATTGATATAATACATGGAAATAAATTAGAATGTTATATGTGTTGTAGTAATTGATATCATACGTGAACACATATTAGAATGCTATATGTGATGTAGTAATTGTTATAATACATGGACATACATTATGATTTTTGTGTGATGTATAATTGATAAAATTAATGGACATACAGTACAATGTTATATGTGTAGTAGTAATTGATATAATACATGGACACAAAATAGAATGTTATATGTGTTGTAGTAATTGATATAATAGATGGGCATACATTATAATGTTATATGTGATGTAGTAAGTGATATAATACATGGAAATACAATATAATGTTATATGTGATGTATTAATTGATATAATACATGGGCATACATTAGAATGTTATATGTGTTCTAGTAATTGACATAATACACGGACATACATTATAATTGTATGTGTGATGTAGTGATAGATATAGTTAATGGACATACATTACAATGTTATATATGTTGTGGAACTTGATATAATAAATTTCATACAGTAGAATTTTATATG
>NW_013694596.1:0-757 GCF_000517525.1 Limulus polyphemus | reverse complement strand
TATAATTTATACATATGTATCTAACTCTTATATGTAGAGTTTTACAAGTTGCTAAAGGATGCCTTACAATTCATGAAACCGGTACAATCACCGGATTTAAACATTTTAAGGAAACGATTAGAATAAAAATTGATGTCAAACATTTTACTATAATTTATATATATGTATCTAACTCTTATATGTAGAGCTTTACAAGTTGCTAAAGGATGCCTTACAAGTCATGAAACCGGTACAATCATCGGATTTAAACATTTTAAGGAAACGATTAGAATAAAAATTGATGTCAAACATTTTACTGTAATTTATATGTATATATTTAACTTTTATATGGCGTAAAAAATATAAAAAACAACCTTCATTGTATGACAACTATGGTCCTGTGTCGAAGTTATATTACATCGCTAAGGAATTTAAAAAAAAATTAAAACTCAACATTTAATATCTAACTGTTACTGACAAGAACATGTGTTACTTGGTGAAAACGACACCAGCTGCACTTTTTAAGTCCCCTCCAGCATTGTACAGGAGGTTTTTTTTATTAGAAGGCCTCGTTTTAATAGTTAACCTTAAAAAACATGGCAGGTTTGTACTTTCACGACATAACAATTAGGCTTAAGTCACTTAGAAAAAAAACAACAAAAAAACAGAGATAAACAGCATTTTCGATCTAATTCAGTTTACAAACTGTAACTCACGGTTCCAGTCGAATCATCTGTTTATGTGTGTGTGTGTGTGTTTATATATATATATATATATA
>NW_013694595.1:0-757 GCF_000517525.1 Limulus polyphemus | reverse complement strand
GGTGTAGTACTTGTATAAGTATACAAGGTTCATTGGAAAATAATTCAATATAAGTTCCATTACGTGGAGGAATAACCTTATGTAGAAGGTGTCGTACTTGTATAAGTATACAAGGTTCATTGGAAAATAATTCAATATAAGTTCCATTAAGTGTAGGAATAACCTTATGTAGAAGGTGTCGTACTTGTATAAGTATACAAGGTTCACCCTTATCCAACTATTTGGGACGACTTCTTAAGTCAAAAACTAACAATCCTTATAAATTTCCTGCAAAAAAAGAGAAAAAAAACAACAACACATAAATAACTCCACAAAACAAATAAAGTAAGTAATCAAAGCAACCAAAAGATCGTGACAACCACCTCTCCATTGTGACTGTAAAAACCAAAGAAACGAGAAGCTAGTGACAATCACCACTACAGGGTGACTGTAGGAATTAAAGCAACGAGTAGCTAGTGACAACCACCACTACAGAGTGGCTGGAAGAAACAAAGAAACGAGAGGCTAGTGACAACCATCTTTACAGAGTGACTGTAAGAACCAAAGAAACGAGAAGCTAGTGACAACCACCTTTACAGAGTGACTGTAAGAACCAATGAATCGAGAAGCTCGTGAAAACACCACTATAAAGTGACTGTAGGAACCAAAGAAACGGGAAGCTAGTGACAATCACCACTACAGAGTGACTGGAAGAACTAAAGAAACGAGAAGCTAGTGACAACCACCACTACAGAGTGACTGGAAGAATCAAAGAAAC
>NW_013694594.1:0-757 GCF_000517525.1 Limulus polyphemus | reverse complement strand
GGAAACTACACCAGTGGGCGAGGTGAATATCCACTTTTTACTTGTATCGTGGTTTTATATATATAAATTATACAAAAGACCAGTTACTCAAATCTTGTAAAGAGGAAGACTTCTTTTGATTAATGATAATGTTAGTCATGAGTTATTAATAAGCAATTTTATATTAATCTCTGAAGATTTTATTTTTAAGTGTGCAGTTAATGACATCAGTAATAATTTTAATTATTGTTTCTCATACAAGTTATGTAAGTGACACTGTTTATCTGAACTTTCAGACTTACTGTTTGCTAACCCTAGTTAGGGTAAATATGTCGCCTTCATCCATGTCCGTGTTTTATACAGGAGGCTACCAAGGTTATTACGGTAATCGTGAAGGCTATGGAAGTAACATCAGGCGAGGAGGAGGAATGCAACGTGGTGGTGGTGAATATAAACCTCGTAAGCTCTTCTCACATTGAAATGAATAGTTCGTGCCTTAAAGTAAAATATTTACATGAGTCCTAAGTGAGTGTGGTGCTTTTATTCACAGTAAGCTTATTAACATATGTCATGACGTTTTTTTGATCTTGTAACGTGGCTTAGGCTTACTTCTCATAGACTGAGATATTATGACCCCCTTGGTCCTCTACTGGTGATTGTAAGTACACATATAAATGTAATATAATGTTTAAACCTTTCCTCACATAGTCGTGAACTAAACAAGTCTAATATGTTGTTAAGTAACGCAAGTATACAACTGTTATATATAAAAAAAAAA
>NW_013694593.1:0-757 GCF_000517525.1 Limulus polyphemus | reverse complement strand
CGTTGTAAGTCCGCAGACATACCTCTGTGCCACTGGGGGCAGGGTTAATGGAAACGAAAACTACACAAATCCCGCTGAGTTACAGCTGAAACATTGTTGAATTAAAGTTACTAACTGGCAAATTTTGGTTCTCGGCATGCCCTGAAACGTTGCAACAAGAAATTGATGATTTCAAGCACGTTATACATAGCAACAATCCTCAGGTTTCAGCATGTGATGAAACGTTGCAATAAGTAATTGATGATTTAAAGCACGTTATATATATAACAACAATCCTCAGGCTTCAGCATGTGTTGATATTCACTACATATAAGAGAACAATACAATATTTTGTAGACAAAGTCCGTAAACCTGCTTTCGTTTTTCCCCTAACGATATTTTCTTACTGTATTTGAAAACAATTTGTTTTCACGTTTGTGATAAATTCAAAACTTTCTTTGCTAGTGCTTTATGGAATTGAACATTGTGTAAAATACCACGCACTATTCAAGAAACGTGCTTGGTGCTAAGACGCCAATTTAACGTTACAAGCGATTATTTTATGATATTTTCAACTGGTAAATCTTCAATGAACAATGTACAGATTAAAACCAATAAAACTATTCTTAAAACTACTCAGTGAGCATATATATAATAGTATCCGTATTCTATATGAATGTGTGGGTGTGTACACATAATACTATCCGTATTCTATATGTATGAGTGTGTGTGTGTGTATACATAATACTATACGTATTCTACATGTATGAGTGTGTGT
>NW_013694592.1:0-757 GCF_000517525.1 Limulus polyphemus | reverse complement strand
ATATATATATATATATATATAGACATGCCAAAAATATCAATAAGAAGATATGATATTTCTAACTTTATGGTACTTCCAATATTTGTATGTGTGTAGGTTTAATCCCATCTTTTTATTGTTACTAATACTCAAGTTTCTGATTATAGTGTTGTTTCTTTAAATGTCTTTTAGAAGATTCAGCTAATGCTAATATCAACGGACAGACAACTTTAAGGAATGTTCCTGTTCGACCACACCCCTCAAGTCGATTGGTAACAGAAGACGACCTTAGAACATTCTTTGCTGTGAGGGTAGGTATATTTTGATTAGTCTTACAATTACACTGGATAAAAGATTAGTGACGGTCCAACGATTTGACTACCACCATCAGTTATTTTCTGGTATATTGTTCCAGCAGTTTACATAATTGTTGCATAATTAGTCTTACTTAAATGTGTCACGAAAATGGTTTTTGTTTTTAACTTTAATTTGATAAAAATATGCAAAATTATGATTAATTTGTAAATCTTAACGTAATGGTTTGGTAGTAGTTTCATAATGTGTTTCTCGCACCTCCAAATTCTGTTGGAGGTGAGTATCCATTGTCAATGTCTGTAATCCGTGTTTCTGATTAGTGGCTTGTCAATGTCTGTAATCCGCGTTTCTGATTAGTGGCTTGTCAATATCTGTTATCTGTGTTTCTGATTAGTGGCTTGTCAATGTCTGTAGTGTGTGTTTCTGATTAGTGGCTTGTCAATGTCTGTAGTGTGTGTTTCTG
>NW_013694591.1:0-757 GCF_000517525.1 Limulus polyphemus | reverse complement strand
CATAGTTTATAACTAAACAATTCTGTAATATAATATTGCTTCAATATGTACAATTCTGTAATATAATATTGTTTCAATATGTACAATTCTGTAATATAATATTGTTTTCATATGTACCCGTAAAACTTTAACAATGACTTACACAGTAGCCGGCTGACTACAAACGGAACAGGTTAATATATTTTAAATACAAGCTATTTTGTTGAAATGGTCAGGATGGGACGTCAGCATTGCAAAGTCAGAATACTTATTTCAGGCGAGTTCAAGATTGAACTGACCTCATAGTTATAAACTATGTCAAGATTGAACTGACATCATAGTTATAAACTATGTCAAGGTTGAACTGACCTCATAGTGTATAAACTAAGTTAAGGTTGAACTGACCTCAACATATTGAAACAATATTATATTACAGAATTGTACATATTGAAACAATATTATATTACAGGATTGTACATATTGAAACAATATTATATTACAGGATTGTACATATTGAAACAATATTATATTACAGGATTGGACATATTGAAACAATATTATATTACAGAATTGTACATATTGAAACAATATTATATTACAGAATTGTACATATTGAAACAATATTATATTACAGGATTGTACATATGAAAACAATATTATATTACAGGATTGTACATATTGAAACAATATTATATTACAGAATTGTACATATTGAAACAATATTATATTACAGAGTTGTACATATTGAAACAATATTATATTACAGAATTGGACATAT
>NW_013694590.1:0-757 GCF_000517525.1 Limulus polyphemus | reverse complement strand
CCGTGATAAGATTACCGACACATCTTACAGTACATCATGATAAGACTACTGACACATCTTACAGTACACCGTGATAAGACTACCGACACATCTTACAGTACACCGTGATAAGACTACTGATACATCTTACAGTACACCGTGATAAGACTACGACACATCTTACAGTACACCGTGATAAGACTAACCGACACATCTTACAGTACATCATGATAAGACTATCGAAACATCTTACAGTACGTCGTGATAAGATTACCGAGTCACCTTAAAGTAACATCTTATTACAGCATGAATTCCATTGTAACATTAACAGTGGATATTCTGCTGAGTTGGTTTCCTAAAATACAGTGACAACATTAGTTCTTGTTATATAATTAAAATATCAAACCCCTACTAATCCGTGGTTTCTTCCAGGCTAACAATTCCCCACTCTCTGGATCAAGCTACTGGTTATCCTCACCGGCCTCCAGCGTTACGACTCGAATCACGTAGAACATCAGTAAGTATGGACGACGTGCTACGACGAACTCTGTCAGGTATGTCAAGATATGTTCAAGCGTTTTTAATTTGGTTCTTTCCCACCTGTTCTGTGTGACGTCACTGGTACATCTTTGTAGGGCGGATAACTCTATAGGGAGTCGAGTTATAGATTAATTATGTTGGCTTGACCAAGTTTGTTAACCAAATAATGTTGAACGTATATAGTTACACAGATTTAAATGTAAGACCTAGTAATTAGCGTGCTCGTACAGTGAATCAA
>NW_013694589.1:0-757 GCF_000517525.1 Limulus polyphemus | reverse complement strand
CTTCCTGTTCTTTAATTTCTGTATCTTTGTGATTGTTCTTTTTTTCCACTTTTTCATAATCTCTAGCAAACTTTGATCTCGCTTCGTGCTCGTGTTTTCATCTGAAGTTTATTCAAAATTATATTTTTCCACAAAAATACTCCTACCTCTGACACTAATGTTGTAAAGTGGATTCGCCTCGATTATTTGGTAAAAATCATGCCAAGTCCAACCCTTTAACGACAACGAATTACTTTGTATTTTCAACAGCGTTTGCTACAGGCTACGGTTGGTAGTTGGCCTAAATTCACAAAAAAGTATTTCAACAGAAACTCGAAACTAATATATCACCAATTTACAAATACATGTCAATTGAAGGATTTTTTTCGCTAATCTATCAATAACAAACATGATGCTGACTGACTTATTAAATCTGGTCTTAATTCTCTAACTGGACTGAAGAGCAAAGGGGATAATCAAATCCCTGAACACCCCAGTTTAGGAAAGCTTATTTTCTTTAAAACCTAAATTCCTATCACGGATGTTTGTTTTGTTTTTTACTGAAGAGCCCATTAACTGAATCCCAGAACTGAATAACTCACTGATTAACTGAATCACAGACATACTAATTCTCAGTGTTTAACTGACACTGAACTGAGTTACTCTTTGATTGTTCATTAACTGAACTACACTCATTCATTCCTTTTTATATTGTACTAGAAAGCATCGAGATTCTTACAGACCTTAACTTTCATGAAATTTCTAAATCTTGTGTCAA
>NW_013694588.1:0-757 GCF_000517525.1 Limulus polyphemus | reverse complement strand
AACTAAAATATTCTAGAAACATTTTACGAAAGCTTATATTTAATTTGACTAAAAACTACTTAAAGGACTAAAATATTCTAAAGACATCTTATTTCAGCTCTAACTTACTTTGACTAAAAACTACTTAAAGGACTAAAATATTCTAGAAACATTTTATTTCAACTATAATTTACTTTGACTAAACTACTTAAAGGACTGAAATATGCTAGAAACATTTTTATCAATTTAAGTAGTTTTAGTCAAAGTAAATTATAGGAAGTAAAATATTCTAGAAACATTTTACGAAAGCTATAATTTACTTTGACTAAACTACTTAAAGGACTAAATATTCTAGAATCATTTTATTTCAGCTATAATTTACTTTTAATAAAAACTACTTAAACGACTAAAATATTCTAGAAAAATTTATTTCAACTATAATTTACTTTGACTAAACTACTTAAAGGACTCCAATATGCTAGAAACATTTTTTTCAACTATAATTTACTTTGACTAAACTACTTAAAACGGACTAAAATATCCTAGGAACATTTTGACCAAAGTTATAATTTACTTTGACTGAACCACTTAAACGACTAAAATATTCTAGAAACATTTTAAGAAATCTATCATTTACGTTGACTTAAAACTACTTAAAGGACTAAAATATTATTGAAGCATTTTATTTCAGCTATAAGTTACTTTGACTAAAATACTTAAAGGACTTAAATATCCTAGAAACACTTTTACCAAAGCTATAATTTACTTTGAATAAAAA
>NW_013694587.1:0-758 GCF_000517525.1 Limulus polyphemus | reverse complement strand
AACATAGTTCTCTATTAGTTATCAGGCTATAATCTTCCGCAACAATGAAACATAGTCCTCTATTAGTTATCAAGCTATAATCTTCATCAACAATGAAACATAGTTCTCTATTAGTTATCAAGCTATAATCTTCTACAACAATGAAACATAGTCCTCTATTAGTTAATAAGCTATAATCTTCCACAACAATGAAACATAGTCCTATATTAATTATCAAGCTATAATCTTCATCAACAATGAAACATAGTTCTCTATTAGTTATCAAGCTATAATCTTCATCAACAATGAAACATAGTTCTCTATTAGTTATCAATCTATAATCTTCATCAACAGTGAAACATATTCATTCAGTCGTGTTGACAAAGAGAAAATGAACGCAATTTTGTATATGATTCAGACTATTTTTTTCTTTTTTATCTATTTAGTGAATTTGTAATTTTAACTAGAATTTTATCAACATTTATAATTTGATAAACAGCTCAATTAGTGTATTATAATTTATTTATAAACTGCTTATAATTTTGTTTATTTAATGTGAAGAAATAAACTTTTAATTCATTAAGTGTTTATTAATTGTGTACTCATTTGTTAGTTAACTTCTAGTAACTGTATTCATATATTTTTGAAAAATATCTGGTCTCTAGTTTAAGTGTGCATTAATTACGTACTCACTTATTAGCTAACTGTTAGTAATTATGCCAAATATAATTGAAACATTTTGTACCTCATGTGACATCAGAGTTACATAAGAATGAAAA
>NW_013694586.1:0-758 GCF_000517525.1 Limulus polyphemus | reverse complement strand
GAAAGTAAACCTACAAACATCGGTCTTGCTTAACATATATATATATATGCATAAGTAATAGAACAATAAACATACCTGTATAATTAATACAACAATACACATACCTCTAACTCAATACAACAATAAACTTGTATAAGTAATGTAACAATAAACATACCTGCATAATTAATACAACAATAAATATACCTGCATAATTAATACAATAATAAACATCCATGTTTTGGTAATATAACAATACACACATACGTATATAATTAATACAACAATAAACATACCTGCATAAGCAATACAACAATAAAAATACCTGCATAAGCAATACAACAATAAACATACGTACATAAGCAATACAACAATAAAAATACCTACATAAGCAATACAACAATAAACATACCTACATAAGCAATACAACAACAAACATACACACATAAGCAATACAACAATAAACATATAAGCATAATCAATGCATCAATAAACATATCAGCATAATCAATGCATCAATACACATAACCAGCATAATCAATACAACAATAGACATACGTACATAAGCAATACAACAATAGACATACGTACATAATCAATGCATCAATAAACCTGTCAGCATAATCAATGCACCAATAAACATAACCAGCATAATCAATGCATCAATAAACATATCAGCATAATCAATGCATCAATAAACATATCAGCATAATCAATGCATCAATAAATATATCAGCATAATCAATGCATCAATAAACATGTCAGCATAATTAATGCAT
>NW_013694585.1:0-758 GCF_000517525.1 Limulus polyphemus | reverse complement strand
GGACCCCATCGAAAGCCTTGTGAAAAAAACTGATATTTTCAGTCCTCGAAACGGTGTGTGTACTAATGTGATAATTAAGGCGAGAAAATAAGTTTGTTAGTAACGGTGATATAAAGAGGGCTTATTTATCTTTAAAAGAACTGTTTGAATGTCGTAATGTAGTAACGTGTCATCTCACACACGTGCAACTAGCTTATTATGAGTACAAGAGTACGTGTAATGGCGGACGAACGAGGCAAGAAAATTATTATTATTTTCTACATGTTCAAAGTGGGGTGCCAACCCCCCCTTAGATACCCATGACTCCAGATAAGAGCTGAGCTACCAACAAGCGATGGGTTTAGTATCCCACAAATTCCCAACCATTTGCCAATGCAGAAGGATTGCCACACCTCTTTCTGAAGAAGGGTTTAGTATAATGAGATTACTAAATGATGCTGAACCAAATGTTGCGCCATCTTTAACATTTAGAAGAACAATGAGCTAACAAGCCCAACCAGAAGCAACGGTTTATTCGATAAAGTTGCAAAACGGAAGTTTCGGCCTAAGGAGCCACTGCGATGGAGCTGGACATACTTCAAAAACTAAAAGTTATTAAAATTAACATGTGTTTTCACGAGAAAAGTGTTCGAAGATAGTCAGTTTACAGCAGTCCACTTCGCCGTATCAAGTCCCCTGATGACGCTCCAGTGGATTTCAGTTGAATAGTTCCTTAAGTTCAGTGAGACCAGTGTAAATAATACAAATCGCAGGATTCG
>NW_013694584.1:0-733 GCF_000517525.1 Limulus polyphemus | reverse complement strand
GTTTTAATTAAACCTTTTCATACTAGAATAATCTCTAGTGTTGCTAAACTGGCTTTTTGACGAAATTTTGAATTTACGACTACAGATAAGAAATAATAAGGGCACCCAAGCATCAGTATTCTATGAGAGACGAACTAAATAAACCGTACTAATAAAACAGTTTGCTAATTTCTCATTATATTTTCTCCATGTGACTGATAGTTTGGTAACTAGATGTGTCTCCACCTGTTCTCCGTGTGACTGATAGTTTGGTAACCAGATGTGTCTCCACCTGTTCTCCATGTGACTGATAGTTTGGTAACCAGATGTGTCTCCATGTGACTGATAGTTTGGTAACCAGATGTGTCTCCATGTGACTGATAGTTTAGTAACCAGATGTGTCTCCATGTGACTGATAGTTTAGTAACCAGATGTGTCTCCATGTGACTGATAGTTTGGTAACCAGATGTGTCTCCATGTGACTGATAGTTTGGTAACCAGATGTGTCTCCATGTGACTGATAGTTTAGTAACCAGATGTGTCTCCATGTGACTGATAGTTTGGTAACCAGATGTGTCTCCACTTCTCCATGTGACTGATAGTTTGGTAACCAGATGTGTCTCCACCTGTTCTCCATGTGACTGATAGTTTAGTAACCAGATGTGTCTCCATGTGACTGATAGTTTGGTAACCAGATGTGTCTCCACTTCTCCATGTGACTGATAGTTTGGTAACCAGATGTGTCTCCACTTCT
>NW_013694583.1:0-758 GCF_000517525.1 Limulus polyphemus | reverse complement strand
TTTTTTCCTGATTATTGCAATAAACACAAGAGAAGAAGAAAGAATAAAATAGAAGTTAATCATCTTTATTAGTTTATATGATGTTTAATAGTCAGCAACAAATATTGTACATTTTTAACTTACTGCTATGGTTAAAAAAGAATTAATTTCTTACTAATCTTATGACTGCTTCATTGACTCTACTTGTAAGAGTTGTAGCTAACATAACTTTGCCTTTTTTAGTTAAAGCTATGAATTTTGATATTTTCACACATTTTTTCTTAATTTTCCTTAAGATTCCTACTCTTCAGAGTTTTAAATTAGTAACATGTTTAGTTCATTATTTTACTGTAGTACGACACCTGTAAAAACAGGTAAGCTACAAGAACTACAGTTATGAGAGGAAATAAGATGCAGAAGAATAAATCGGACTTTAATAGCCAGAAAGTGTATTGGATGTTTTTATGTTCACACTAACTGTCCTATATTTGTGAACTGACTGTCATCATGTTCTGTTTTTAGTTGATTAATTTTGCTACTTTAGCACAGTATAAAGACTGCTTTATAACAGCGTTTTTCAAACTATGTTCCATCCAAGATTAATAGGTGCTCTGTGAGAAAATCATGATTTTAATAAAATATTTAACAGTTTTTGTACGATCATAACTTATTATGAAATATTTTCCAATGTATTAGAATTAGATGATATCGATTTTACATTGAAGAAGAATTATAGAAGATGCCATATCTATTTTACATAATATCGTAGTGGAGAGGTT
>NW_013694582.1:0-758 GCF_000517525.1 Limulus polyphemus | reverse complement strand
GTGTTAATAAAGTACACCAATCCACATTATCATGCCACCCAGTGATAATAAAGTACACCAATCCACATTATCATGCCACCCAGTGTTAATAAAGTACACCAATCCACATTATAACATTGCTAAGTGTTAATAAAGTACACCAATCCACATTATAACACCAAGCAGTGTTAACAAAGTATACCAATCTACATTATAACACCAAGCAGTGTTAACAAAGTATACCAATTAACATTATAACACCACCAAGTGTTAATAAAGTACACCAATCCACATTACAACACCAAGCAGTGTTAACAAAGTACACCAATACACATTATAACACCACCAAGTGTTAATAAAGTACAGCAATCCACTTTATAACACCACCAAGTGTTAATAAAGTACAGCAATCCACATTATAACACATTATTATAGTACAACTTCTTTAAGTTATATTTACACACCACATAATCCTAGTACAACTTCTTTAAGTTATATTTACACACCACATCATCCTAATATAACTTATGTAAGTTATATTTACACACCACATCATCCTAATACAACTTATTTAAGTTATATTTACACACCACGTCATCCTAATATAACTTATGTAAGTTATATTTACACACCACATCATCCTAATATAACTTATGTAAGTTAAATTTACACACCACATCATCCTAGTACAACTTATTTAAGTTATATTTACACACCACATCATCCTAATATAACTTATGTAGTTTATAACATTGTTGGAGTAATTATGTAACTTATAT
>NW_013694581.1:0-758 GCF_000517525.1 Limulus polyphemus | reverse complement strand
TTATTAAGACTTCTATAGGGTTTTTATTATTTCGTATCAAGACTTCTATAGGGTTTTTATTGTTTCGTATCAAGACTTCTATAGGGTTTTTATTGTTTCGTATCAAGACTTCTATAGGGTTTTTATTGTTTAATATCAATATCAAGACTTCTATAGGGTTTTTATTGTTTCATATCAAGACTTCTATAGGGTTTTTATTGTTTCGTATCAAGACTTCTATAGGGTTTTTATTGTTTCTATCAAGACTTCTATAGGGTTTTTATTGTTTCATATTAAGACTTCTTGAACTTGCATGTTTTTCTGACATCATGAATCACTCAATTAGTAAATAGTTTATATATAACTTCAGAAGTGTGAATGAAAGTAAATTATTCAAAATGGAAATATTCAGCACGTTTTGTGTGAAAAAGAAAAAGTCCAATAAAATCCCAAACCTGGCGACCCCTCAGAATACTTGATGCTTGTAAACAAAGTCCTGGCAAGTGGCTTGGTACATTGATTCTTCTAAAAAACCATACCTAGAAATACAGTGAAAAAAAAACTAGGTGTACTTTCAACTAGAAACACGAACGTTCTATTGGAAATATTAGAGTATAACATATCATGTTAATAGCCCCTTGTATATCTTAAAATTTACCATGAGATTTTAGTTATTACTACTAGATAAATAGCCCCTTGTATATCTTAAAATTTACCATGAGATTTTAGTTATTACTACTAGATAAATAGTCACTTGTATATCTTAAAATTTACCATGA
>NW_013694580.1:0-758 GCF_000517525.1 Limulus polyphemus | reverse complement strand
ATTCTGAAATATTTATGGTATATTATGACGGTTTTGTAGTGTTTATTTTCAATTTCAATGAAACATTTACGAATCAGTTCAGAGACCATCTGCTTGCCACAAAATCTTAATAGTTAACTGGATTTGTACAATCGGTCGTCTTACAAACAAAAGTGTCCTAGTCGCTATCAGATTAACCTTCCAATATAATATAATGTTTTAGGTAAGTATGTCCAGAAAATCAATATGGATATACATATTGAAATAGGCGAATAAAGCAGAATGAATTTACGTTTCTCTTGTCAACACCGTTTCGTTACTTACTCTGTAAATATAGCCCAATAGATTCTTTGAAGATTTATTCAAGACGCCCGTGTTTGGTTGAGTGATATACTTAGCAGTACAATTGTGAAGAGGATAATATTGAATAAATATCAGAAAATCAATCTTTGTTTTGAGAATCAACAAGGCTACAATGTATTCTCCCAGTTCTGTGTGTTTTACAGACACTTAATATTCAAGCAAATTTGGTTTTCACGCAGTAAACAAAGTAGTGATTGGTGATGCAGGAAGATATACAGACAGAAATTTCCGTTTTCGTTGATATTAGTAATCATTAATTACTCGAGAAGAAGGTAGTTGGGACACCTTTCGGTATACAATAGAATCTGGGTTTTCCTTTAAGTCAGACTTATAGTTTCGATGAGTTCATCAGGTCTGTTTTACATGGACAGACCGTGAGTTCATCAGGTCTGTTTTACATGGACAGACCCTTAGTT
>NW_013694579.1:0-758 GCF_000517525.1 Limulus polyphemus | reverse complement strand
TATATACATATATTACAGAATTGAAGAAAAAGACACTTGTACGTTTAACAAAAACTTCATTTATCCACATCCATGGTTTCGTGCAGATGATGTCTTCATTGGCGAAACCATGGTCGTGACTAAATGAAGTTCTTGTGAAACGTTCGATTGTGTTTTTATTCAATTCTGTAATTATGGACTATTCACCAAGTACTGACGGATTTAAGTATCAGTTATATATATATATGCTATATTAATGACATCTGATCAAAGCAAAACGTCACTAAAAAATAACCCAGTAAATACAACAGCAGCTTTTAATATACCCGCCCAACTATGAGTATATTATGTCATAAAATACAAACAAGTTAATGACAATACAATACCCTGATTTGTCGGTTGGGTAACCCCTGCCATATTGTAGTTTACATTCATTAATGCTTTTATGTATAAAACTCCAAGTACTTCTTATTGAATTCAGCTGAGGTTGACAGCTAATATCCTTCTACCTTTAAATAACGTATAACATCTGTGATATTGTTAGTACCTCAGGAATATGAACGTATAACATCTGTGATATTGTTAGTACCTCGGGAATATAAACGTATAACATCTGTGATATTGTTAGTACCTCGGGAATATAAACGTATAACATCTGTGATATTGTTAGTATCTCAGGAATATAAACGTGTACCATCTGTGATATTGTTAGTACCTCAGGAATATAAACGTGTACCATCTGTGATATTGTTAGTATCTCAGGAATATAAACGTGTACC
>NW_013694578.1:0-758 GCF_000517525.1 Limulus polyphemus | reverse complement strand
CCATAGTAGCACAGTACACCACTAACCAAAGAAAGTGGATACTTCTGATTTACCATAGTAACATAGTACACACAACTAACCAAACAAGTAAGATACTGCTTACTTACCCTTAGACAAGAAAGATACTTCTGACTTACCATAATAATACAGTACACAACTAACCAAACAAAGTGGATACTTCCAATTTACCGTAGTAACCCAGTACACAACTAACCAAACAAGTAAGATACTGCTTACTTACCATTAGACAAGTAAGATACTTCTGACTTACCATAGAACCACATCACACCAACAGTTTCAAAGAGAATTATTAAAACTACGGCACCTTCCACTCCATAGTTGTTAACAATCATGAGGATTTGTTTCCAACCCTAAAATGAGATATTATATAATGTGAAACTACAAAACATAAAGCAACAAATGTCAAAAGTTTACAGCAATTGGGAGAAAAATCTTTTGTAAAAAAGAAAATGTTTTTTTTTTTTATTGTTAAATGAATCAAGACATCACTATTAACTTTTATGGGTAAGACTGAGGATTGGAGGGAGTTAAGTTAACTCTATAAGGTATTAATTTAACAATGAAAAGTGATTCATCTTCTGAACTAAGTTTTCACATGTAACACCATCAAGACATTGTTATAATTATAGATATTAAACCAAGTTCAACAATGTACTTACATCAGTAGATAAAGGTAAGCTTAAAAGACATCCAACTGCACATGTGCATAAAGGTAAACTTATACTTCGTTTGTGTAA
>NW_013694577.1:0-758 GCF_000517525.1 Limulus polyphemus | reverse complement strand
TTTTATTAATTTAGGCTTATATTCAATATGGTACCAGTAATCTGACAATATTTAATATAAGCCTAAATTAATCAATATGGTACCAGTAATCTGACAATATTTAGGTGCCACATTTTCCTTCGTTACACAAAGGTTTAGTAAAATAATTTCAGTAAATGAAAAATCCCTTTGTGATCATTATTAGTATTAATATTATTATTACCAATATTATTCCGATTATTGATATTATTATTATCAATATTATTACGATTATTAATATTATGATTATCAATATTATTACGATTATTAATATCATGATTATCAATATTATTACGATTATTAATATCATGATTATCAATATTATTACGATTATTAATATCATGATTATCAATATTATTACGATTATTAATATTATTACTGGCAATATTATTACGATTATTAATATGATCATTATCAATATTATTACGATTATTAATATGATCATTATCAATATTACTACGATTATTAATATTATTACTGGCAATATTATTACGATTATTAATATGATCATTATCAATATTACTACGATTATTAATATTATTACTGGCAATATTATTACGATTATTAATATGATCATTATCAATATTATTACGATTATTAATATTATTATTATCAATATTATTATGATTATTAATATTATTATTATCAATATTACTACGATTATTAATATTATAACTGGCAATATAATTACGATTATTAATATGATCATTATCAATATTACTACGATTATTAATATTATA
>NW_013694576.1:0-758 GCF_000517525.1 Limulus polyphemus | reverse complement strand
CTAGTATATATTACGTACGTACACAACAACACATATTATTATTATATAGTGTGTACTACATATATGTTTCTACTCGTCTCCCCCCCCCCCCCCCCCCCCCACGTGGCTTAGTGTTATAAACCTTCAAATTTGTAATGTTTATTGGCATTCCGTTTCATTTGAATTTCGTTTTGTACGATTTATGTTAGTTGCCATTTTGCAAGAAATCAGAGTATCTGATTTGTTACCCATGGAATCATTAGACTTTTTGAAATAACAATCTTTAACGTTACGTGTTTCTCACTAGTGGAATACTAGTAAGATACATGCTCACTTTAATAATAATAAATTTGCGCTTGTTTCTCTCATGCACTAAAAAGTTTCTCAATTCCAAGATTCACTATAAGTCACAAAGTTATACATACGGAAGTTAAAGGAGTGTGTCTACTTCCCTCACACACTGGGAAGTTGATGAAATACAATATTCATTAAGGCCACAAGGTTATACATAAGGAAGTTAATGGAGTATATCTGTTTCACTCATTCACTATAACATCGCTCAAACACAAAGTTCAATATTAAAGCCACAAGGTTATAAATAAGAGAGTTAATGAAGTACATCTGGAGTACGTAATGGAGTACGTAAGTACAAGATTTATTATTAAGGCAACAAGGTTATACATAAGGAAGTTAATGGAGTATATCTGTTTCCCTCACTCACTATAACATTACTCAAATACAAGATTCATTGTTAAGGCCACAAGGTTATATATTAGGAA
>NW_013694575.1:0-758 GCF_000517525.1 Limulus polyphemus | reverse complement strand
TTTTTTTTGGGGGGGGGGTACAAATTTAAGTTGCCTACCTTGTCAACAGGGCCCTTAACCAGCAGTAGCCTTGCTTTCTCATAGGTGTAAATGCTGTTGCTTTTTTCAGGCCACTTTCAGAGATCTGCAATTTTACATCTGTTGGTATTTGTAGAGGACAGTTGTGTTGCAGTGGTAAAATGTACTGACCAGATGAAGAAGAACCCTCAAGTCTTTCTCCAAATGAGGTATCCATCTTGTTCTCTTTACTCTGGTTGTGTTTCAGATGTTAACATTCTCTTCTTTTGTGAGTCCTTGAAGCTCTTGTCTACTCTTTTAGCTATAATGATGAGACATAGAGCAATACATCCACAACATCTTGATTGTCTTTGCTCTTTTTCATCATGTCCATGACTGCAAGCTCTATTCTAAAAGTACACACTAGGAAACATGTAGGGAGAAAAGGGTTAATATAAACAGGTTTTTTGCCAGCAAAGTATTTAGTCACATCTGATAATATGATACATCTACATGTAAAAGATCTTCAACATAAAAATAACTATGGGTTTTAGATAAACAGAATGTGAAGTTTTATAATTAATGTTAACCTTCACTAAACTGTGATGTGTGCACCACACAGCAACCAGCCAAGGGCACATGTCAGCAAGATTGATTATCTACATCTATTGTAGGATATTGTCTCTTATATACTTCTGTTGTAGGATATTGTGTCTTTTATCTACTTCTGTTGTAGGATATTGTGTCTTTTATCTACTTCT
>NW_013694574.1:0-758 GCF_000517525.1 Limulus polyphemus | reverse complement strand
GGTACTGCTACTGTACATTATTAAGTGGTTATATATGTTAGCTGGTACTGCTACTGTACATTTTTAAATGTCTATATATGTTACCCGGTACTGCTACTGTACATTATTAAGTGGTTATATATGTTAGCTAGTACTGCTACTGTAGATTATTAAGTGTTTATATGTGTTAGCTGGTACTGCTTCAGTACATTATTAAATGGTTATATATTTTAGCTAGTACTGCTACTGTAGATTATTAATTAGCTATATATGCTAGCTTGTACTGCTACAGTACATTATTAATTAGCTATATATGCTAGCTGGTACTACTACTGTTTTCTAATACATGGTAACGAATACTTACTGTGTTACTGCGCTCTTTCTTTCTTAATAGAGTGTTTAACAGTTTAATACAGGTTATCAGCGACAGTACCCAACTTTGGAAACTATGTATTGTAATATTTAGAAGTATAAACGTAACTAAAGTATACTTACGTATAATCATTACGTATTTGATTTGTAGTTTTTGTCTCCGTAGTTAGTTTGCTCTGGTTTGAATTTAGTATGAATTAGATAGGCTCTTTCGTACCGTTATTAATCTCTTAAAGTAGGTAGTATGATTACTTAGGGCTAACAAGTGCTAGCTTGTAATGTTAAACTGTATGGACGAACAGTTTGTACAGTTATTAAACACGTTAATGGACTAACCGAAGCAACTATTAATCCTCACAAAGGCTAGATAGTGTCGTCAATATGTCAAAAATCATGTCCTTAGAAGG
>NW_013694573.1:0-758 GCF_000517525.1 Limulus polyphemus | reverse complement strand
TATTCTAGTAAACTCTATCCTCGGCATGGTAGAACTAACTACAGATTCACAATGTAAGTTTAACAGAGTAGACTTACAGCCTAATTATGAAATGATGGAATTAGTAAAGATTTACTTTGTTACTTTGGTGAGCTCACCGACAGTAAATTTTATTTACACTGTCACTTTCACATTCAGTAAGCACGAAGTTTATTAACCTAGTAGAGGTTAAGAACAAATAACTAACTAAACAAACTATAAGTAGCTAGACAATCAGATGTATAGTGTGTAAAACAGTTATATTTGTTTGTTTTATTTAAAGCAAAGCCACATAGGTCTATCTACTGAATCCACTGCGGGAATCGAACCTCGGATTTTGGCGTTTCAAGTCCTTAGACTTACCGCTGTCCCATAGATGTTTTTTGTTTTGTTTTTGAATTTCGCGCAAAGCTACACGAGGGCTATCTGCGCTAGCCGTCCCTAATTTAGCAGTGTAAGACTAGAGGGAAGGCAGCTCTGTCCCATAGAGGGACACAATAATTACTCAGGCAGAGACACATTTATTATATATTTTTGCAATATCTTATAAAGAATATATTTGAATGTTGCAAAGAAAAAGCTCTTTTGAATTTAATAAATATTCTGGAAACTTGTAATTAAAATTCTAACACTTTTCTCCTGTAATAAATTTTCAAACACATATTGTTGCCCCTATGTGATCAGTCAATTTAAAAACATTATTCGGTTAAAAAGTGGAATAATTAAAAAACATAAATACT
>NW_013694572.1:0-758 GCF_000517525.1 Limulus polyphemus | reverse complement strand
GTTGATATTCTGGTAACTAGGAGTTACTAGAATGTCAACAATATGAAGTACTGTATGACCTACTATTGGTACAGGAGTTAGCAAAATATCATCAATATGAACTACTGTATGACATACTGTTGCCACAGGAGTTACCAGAATATGAACAATATGAGCCACTGTATGACCTACTGTTAACATACTAGTTACCAGAATATCAACAATATGAACTACTGTATGACCTACTGTTAACATACTAGTTACCAGAATATCAACAGTATGAACTACTGTATGATCTACTGTTGTCACAGGAGTTACTAGAATGTAACAATATGAAGTACTGTATGATCTACTGTTGCCACAGGATACTAGTTACCAGAATATCAACAATATGAACTACTGTATGACCTACTGTTAAGTTAACAGTAGGTCATACAGTGGTTCATATTGTTCATATTCTGGTAACTCCTGTGGCAACAGTATGTCATACAGTAGTTCATATTGTTGATATTCTGGTAACTAGTATGTTAACAGTAGATCATACAGTAGTTCATATTGTTGATATTCTGGTAACTAGTATGTTAACAGTAGGTCATACAGTACTTCATATTGTTGACATTCTAGTAACTCCTGTGATAACAGTAGGTCATACAGTAGTTCATATTGTTGATATTCTGGTAACTAGTATGTTAACAGTATGTCATACAGTAGTTCATATTGTTGATATTCTGGTAACTAGTATGTTAATAGTAGATCATACAGTAGTTCATATTGTTGAT
>NW_013694571.1:0-758 GCF_000517525.1 Limulus polyphemus | reverse complement strand
GGTGAGTATAACTGTTATTAAGATGGATATAAATAAACATCTTTGGGACTCTAATATTTCTTAATATTTTTGAACTATGGTGTTACTACGGACATATCCAGACTAAAAAGTGCTGTTACAGAATATTCTACATTCATAGTGTAATGTATCATGATGCTGCCTTAAGAATGCAATAAAGTTTACTTTAACTACTTATTTGTAAATTATATGTCAGTAATTTGTTAATCCTTACATGGAAAAATATTAGGTAACTTTCTTATTCTCACATAACCATCTTTAATTTAGTTGTTCTTCGGATTTAGCCAACTTTCGTAGGAGTGGGCATCTCAAAATAACCACTTAAAACACACAACAATGTGCATGTTAACTAGGATTGTCTTAATGAGACGCTTAATGTTATGACGTTTGAACTAAAAGCAAATGCATTATTTTCTTTGTAAATTTTCAATTTAAGGATATCCTGCTGCTTAGCAAAATTACTTGAGTTAATTTTTAAAGTTTTTCATAATATATTTTTCAAAACAGTGCATTTTTCTGCAATAGAAAAGAATTTTATAATGTAAGACAAGTCTTAAAAGTTCTCAGAGGATGTTAAAGAACAACGATTGAATCGTTAGAAAATACGGGTGTAGCAGCTGAAATATTGTGTGCGGAAGTATGTTTACTCGCCTTTTTATACACAGACACTTAACTGACCATTTGTAAGATGGTGTGTATCCAACCTTCCCAATACGAATTTGTATGCACCAAAACGATTT
>NW_013694570.1:0-758 GCF_000517525.1 Limulus polyphemus | reverse complement strand
GTTTACAACACCCTAAACCATTCCAGAACACTATAAAGGTACTGTTTACAACACCCTAAACCGTTCCAGAACACTATAAAGGTACTGTTTACAACACCCTAAACCGTTCCTGAACATTATAAAGGTACTGTTTACAACACACTAAACCGTTCCTGAACACTATAAAGGTACTGTTTACAACACACTAAACCCGGGTGTTGTAAACAGTACCTTTATAGTGTTCAGGAACTAAACCGTTCCTGAACACTATAAAGGTACTGTTTACAACACCCTAAACCGTTCCTCAGGAACGGTTTAGGGTGTTGTAAACAGTACCTTTATAGTGTTCAGGAACGGTTTAGGGTGTTGTAAACAGTACCTTTATAGTGTTCAACACTATAAAGGTACTGTTTACAACACACTAAACCGTTCCAGAACACTATAAAGGTACTGTTTACAACACCCTAAACCGTTCCAGAACACTATAAAGGTACTGTTTACAACACTCTAAACCGTTCCAGAACACTATAAAGGTACTGTTTACAAGCACCCTAAAGCGTTCCTGAACATTATAAAGGTACTGTTTACAACACACTAAACCGTTCCTGAACACTATAAAGGTACTGTTTACAACACACTAAACCGCTCCTGAACACTATAAAGGTACTGTTTACAACACCCTAAACCGTTCCTGAACACTATAAAGGTACTGTTTACAACACCCTAAACCGTTCCAGAACACTATGAAGGTACTGTTTACAACACCCTAAACCGTTCCA
>NW_013694569.1:0-758 GCF_000517525.1 Limulus polyphemus | reverse complement strand
GTATACTTGTCCCCATGTTTTCTTTCCAACGATTTCTTGCTTGGTTCGTTCGTAAATAATGCTTAACCAGTACAAATTATTTACCAAACTGTAAATAGTCTATTTGAATCTTTACATTTCACTTAATAAATAATTGTAACTAACATCGTATTTTAATTAACGGGGATTTAGAGTTAACATCAATTTATATTCGTTATGAAATCCTAATAATGTATTGCATAAATATCTGCCTAAGTATTCATAGATTAGCTTTCAAATGGCGCTCAGTTTTACCCATGTATGTAACCTTACAGTCATTCACTGCATATGTATTTCTTTATGAGATTTGAGCATCATTTGACTTTAAACAAACAAAAGATCTATGCAATAAAGCACAAAGCGACACAATGGGCTATCTGTGCTCTGCCAACCACTAGTTTCTAGCTGTTGTAAGTTCACAGGCATACCACTGTGCCACTGGAGGGGGGGGGGGTACGTAGATCTCGCCCACGCTTAGCAACACCATGCCACTCAGTAGTTCGTTCACATGAAGAAACTGTGGGCATATTCAAAGTCTGTAGATCCAACTGTTGTTATGGTAAAGTCGTTCATTGATATGTTATGACTATTAAAAGTCTTCTAACTGTGATAAACCACCCAAATCTAAATATTCAACAAACACCCTTTCAACTAATATTGGTTTAATTAACATAATTACATTAACCACCTGTATTTCGTGTATTATAAGTTGTGACTGATGAATGTGTAGTATTCCAGTT
>NW_013694568.1:0-758 GCF_000517525.1 Limulus polyphemus | reverse complement strand
TAACACCGAGATGTACAGTAATATTTCAACATCAGTGTGTACCAAGATGTACAGTAAGCTCAGTGTTAATAATAATATCAATAACACTGAGCTTACTGTACATCTTGGTACACACTGATGTTGAAATATGATAATATCAATAACACTGAGCTTACTGTACATCTTGGTACACACTGACGTTGAAATGCAATAATGTCAATAACACTGAGCTTATTGTACATCTTGGTACACACTGACGTTGAAATGTAATAATGTCAATAACACTGTGCTTACACATTAATTTCCGTGCAATGACTTGAAGCTTCACATTTTCATCTGAATGATGATTTCACCTAACTCTGAGTAAGAAACTCCAGGTACCACTGTATGTTTGAGTGAAGATATCCAACCTTACTTTGCAAGCCAAGTAAGATCTTTCAAACTTTCCCTGTTAACTGAATAAGGCTTTATGCCTCTCTCTGTCATAAGTCAAGACCTTCCAAGCTCACTAGTCCATCCAAGTGAGGACCTCCAACCTCACTCTCCTGTCTAAGTGAAGACCTTCCAAGCTCACTGCTATCCAAGTGAGGACCTCCAACCTCACTCTCCTGTATAAGTGAAACATTGCAAGCTCACTAGTCTATCCAAGTGAGGACCTCCAACCTCGCTCTCCTGTCTAAATGAAAGCCTCCAAGCTCACTGCTATCCAAGTGAGGACCTCCAACCCCACGTACTTGTTCCTTAACAAACTCTGATCGTAGAAGACATGATACCAAGTA
>NW_013694567.1:0-758 GCF_000517525.1 Limulus polyphemus | reverse complement strand
AGACATAATACTACAACATTCTGTTCCATCAGATCTCTGATTTACTCTCTGTATTAGACATGGTGTTACAACATTCTGTTCTCATCAGATCTGTGATTTACTATCTGTATTAGACATGGTGTTACAACATTCTGTTCCATCAGATCTCTGATTTACTATCTGTATTAGACATGGTGTTACAACATTCTGTTCTAATCAGATCTCTGATTTTCTATCTTTATTAGACATGGTGTTACGATGAGAACAGAATGTTGAGATCTGATGAGAACAGAATGTTGTAGTACCATGTCTAATACAGATAGTAAATCAGAGATCTGATGGAACAGAATGTTGTAGTATCATGTCTAATACAGATAGTAAATCAGAGATCTGATGGAACAGAATGTTGTAACACCATGTCTAATACAGAGAGTAAATCAGAAATCTGATGAGAACAGAATGTTGTAACACCATGTCTAATACAGAGAGTAAATCAGAGATCTAGACATAATACTACAACATTCTGTTCCATCAGATCTCTGATTTACTCTCTGTATTAGACATGGTGTTACAACATTCTGTTCTCATCAGATCTGTGATTTACTATCTGTATTAGACATGGTGTTACAACATTCTGTTCCATCAGATCTCTGATTTACTATCTGTATTAGACATGGTGTTACAACATTCTGTTCTAATCAGATCTCTGATTTTCTATCTTTATTAGACATGGTGTTACTTCTCATCAGATCTCTGATTTACTATCTGTATTAGACATG
>NW_013694566.1:0-758 GCF_000517525.1 Limulus polyphemus | reverse complement strand
CCCTACGTGATATATATATATATATATATTTATAATTTTAATAATTATGCATGATAAATAATAGTTGATGATGTGATGGAATTTTTCAAAACAGCAGCTTGAATATTTTAATAAAAGTATTCAAAATTAATTCAACATTTTACAACTGTTACTTCTGAGATTGTTGATTATAGTTAAAGGAAATCGTTACATTAAAATATCGTCCATTTTTAGTATGTAGTATTAAGTAATAATTATTTACGGATAAAAGTGATAAAGTTGTTATGTAAATAATGCACGGATGAATATTTTTTTATTTCCTTGTAAAAACTGGTTGTTTGTTGTCAACCTTGTAACAACTGTTTTGGTTGTTTTAACAAAAGTATATATATATATATATATATATGGGTATATAGATAGATAGATATTTAACTTAAATATGAACTTTCGTACAACAAAGGTTTAATTTCTATAATTGTCGTTAGATGGCACTACAATTTTCTTACCGGTTTGTATTTCCAGAATTTTGCAATTAATGATTTGAACTGTATATACTGAAAATGTTTTTCTCTGAACTCAAACTTAAAAGTACATTTCTGATAATTATTAAGATAAAAAAATCCCCTTATACAAATTTATATTTACCACCTTTGTTAAACAAGGATAGATAATCTGATATTGTTATTCAAAACGTTTTATTATTTTTTTCGATGTTGGTGACAATGGCCATTCACATAATTCAGGGAATAAAGATTAATATCACGACACACAGTAGTGTG
>NW_013694565.1:0-758 GCF_000517525.1 Limulus polyphemus | reverse complement strand
CCTTGTACAAAAGTTTGAAACTTTTAAAAGCTTAATTTTCTCTATAATTTTAACTTAAAAACACCATAATCTAACAATATAATATCTAGAAAAGATCATACAGCTCCCAGCTGAAGCATGCTGCCGATGTAGTTCTCCGTCCTTTTCTACTTTCTTTCTATATCTCATCACTTGTTCTAACTCATCGGGATTAATATCTCGAGGCCAGCCGCCTTCAGTGTGGTTCATTCCTTGGTTTTTTGTTTCATACCGTTCAGTGTTGAGCTAAAATGTAAAGCTGAGATATTCATTTATTATAATAGAACAAATGATCAATATTATAAATTTTGGTTATAACTTGTGGAATAATTGTTTTATAGTTCCATATTGTAATAAAATCATTTTAAGAAATCAATATATTTAAATCATTTATGTTTAAAATGTGTTCAGTAAAATGTGTTCAGTACGTACCAAAAACTTAAATTGGTCGCTATAAAGTAGGATTTAATATTTTAATTTACAATTTTATACATTGTAGTATATCACATAGACATTTTTCGTTGTTGTTTTCTATTACATATGACCAACAACCTAATTCACAACCTTATACACAGTGATATATATATATAAAGGTAAAAGATATATATATATATCTATATATAAAGGTAAATCTGTTCCACAGCTTGTCTACACTACATATTATAGTATTTAATATGGTACAGATAAGAACAATAATACTGACTTAAGTGTTGGGAAACTAGGTGAATCAATTACATTAA
>NW_013694564.1:0-758 GCF_000517525.1 Limulus polyphemus | reverse complement strand
TATGCATTTTCAGGGCGTGAGAGACGTTATAAAGTGAGGCTAAATCCTATTATTCGATTAGAGCAGTCCAATATTTGTAATGAGTGCTATTGACTAACTGCCTACCTTTAGCTTATGAGTTCAAAATTAGGGATGGCTAGCTCAGAAAGGCAAACAAGAAGGCTATTATTTTTATAATCCAAAAGCTTTGTGCTTATAAACTCAGTTAGACCATGATATAAATCTACATTTCATTCAGCTTATGCGTAATTTAAGCATAGCGTATAGGTCAGGCAGATTCAGTGACCAGTACCAGTAGAAACTTTTCAAATCTTAACAATTCTAATTAAACTATTTACAACAAGTTTGGATATTAATAAAGTTTTGTTTTCGCAAAACAAAAAAAATGGAAAGAACCAAATAAGGATTTAACACATTTTGACCCCAAACATTTCAAATGCCATCAGTTACATTAAGGAAGTTTTTCGAATAAGCTTGAAATTACAATTGGAATTTTCAATCTGACAGCACCTTATGCGCACATGGGAAAACAGAAGCCCTTACAATTTAGGTTTAACTTTCTCTAAGTTTGAACCACTGGCAAAAGTGAAGGCAGCCGTCTCAATGGCTTTGTACAAGTCTTTGAACCCGACATGACAAACAATAATAAACTTCTGCTAATTTTACAAAAAGTACAAACATATCTAATTATTATTTAGACTATACGTCCAAACATTTCTTTAAAAACTCAAGCCGGTCAAATTTTTCGAAAATATTTC
>NW_013694563.1:0-758 GCF_000517525.1 Limulus polyphemus | reverse complement strand
CTCTATGCCCCTTCTCGACACCTCAAAAAAATGTGATATATAAAAACAAATTTGGTGTTGAAAAGGTATAGTAATATAGTGTAAATTTTAGAAATTTACCAAAATTTCACACCCAAATGAATTTTTTTTCTTATTGTAGCATTTGTAAATTGCCCCCAATATATTCAAATTACCCCCTGT
The DNA here is from genome assembly GCF_000517525.1 of Limulus polyphemus. Lineage (NCBI taxonomy): Eukaryota > Metazoa > Arthropoda > Merostomata > Xiphosura > Limulidae > Limulus > Limulus polyphemus. Next base: position 578 of record NW_013694563.1, on the reverse strand, counting down.
GGGGCGTGTGTCCCACCTTCAGAATCACTGTTCTATCCTTTTCCCTTCATTTTTTCTTAGCAGATTTTTTCAAATTGTATGACAAATAAAATTGAAAAAAAAACTACTATGGAAAAGTCAATTAATTAATGGACACAGCAAATATTTCATATTTAGTTTTATCAATATTGCTGGAACAACAATACCTAATTTTTGAGTTGATTCTTGTTGCAATTTTTGCTAGGGAGGATAAATCATCTGTGGCTCGATAAAAGGGGTAACGTCCACTTAAGATAGACAGAAATAATACTCTAATTAACCCTAGAACAATGGTTATAAAATATTAAAGAATTTCACTAGGATTATTACAAGGTTTTTAAACAGTCAAATCCAGGGTCGCTTGTCTAATAATAAATGTAGTGGTACTCATAATTAATTAAAAATAGGGTTATCCAAGTAACACATTTTTAAATCAGCTAAATTACACAGATGAGTTGCTAAGCATTCACTGTGTGAACAAATAATGAGTATCAGTAAATCTTTATAGTTACCTACAGATTCATGATTTTTCAATCTTTGATATACAATGTTTCAGTTTC
>NW_013694562.1:0-758 GCF_000517525.1 Limulus polyphemus | reverse complement strand
AATAATAGTAATTATTATCCATTCAAGCATTTTTTATGTTTTTAAAATCTTAGTCGTTTGTTTTTTTTTTAAATAGAGTATATCAGGCAGATGGGATAATTTACATGAACTCTTATAAACGGACTAAAGAGGATCCTCTCGTTAATTATGCATGCTTATAAGATGGTTTCTAAAATCCAATTTTAAGCACAAATGGCATTTTAAATTCAATATTCCGACAGAAAAACACAGCGACTAACCATCATTTTGTTCTAGGCTTACGTTTACGTTGAAGTGCCTATATATTCTGTGTGGTAATGTATGTACAAGCATCAGACATCTGGACATTTCCTTATGCAGATAATGCTAAAGAACATTATTCTCAGAGATAAGTATCTTTTCTGAAACCATTTCGTGTTCATGAGGTTAGTTCTCAAATGTATCGTCATTTTCCTCATTTAAAATTCTTAGTGAGAAACCTTTCTCACGGAAATAAAAATTCGAAAAAGATATGAATTTAGGGCAATTTTCTCGAAATACCTGTCCATTTTGCTTCTAACCAGCCGAGTGTGGCCCAGTGGTTAACGTGTCAGACTATGAATCCATCATTCACATCCCGTTACGGCTAAAACAAAGACAGCCGAGTGTGGCCCAGTGGTTAACGTGTCAGACTATGAATCCATCATTCACATCCCGTTACGGCTAGAACAAAGACAGCCGAGTGTGGCCCAGTGGTTAACGTGTCAGACTATGAATCCATCATTCACATCCCGTTATGG
>NW_013694561.1:0-758 GCF_000517525.1 Limulus polyphemus | reverse complement strand
AGCTAGGTTTGAGTTATGGTAGTCATCACCTTTAGCTTTGTTTGAGTTATGGTAGTCATCACACTGCAGTTTGTTTGAGTTATGGTAGTCATCACCTGTAGCTTTGTTTCAGTTATGGTAGTCATCACTTGTAGCTTTGTTTGAGTTATGGTAGTCATCACCTGTAGCTTTGTTTGAGTTATGGTAGTCATCTCCTGTAGCTTCGTTTGAGTTTCGGTAGTCATCACCTGTAGCTTTTTTTGAGTTCTGGTAACATCACCTGTAGCTTTGTTTGAGTTATGGTAGTCATCTTCTGTAGCTTTGTTTGAGTTATGGTAGCCATCAACCTGTAGCTTTGTTTGAGTTATGGTAGTCATCAACCTGTAGCTTTGTTTGAATTATGGTAGTCATCACCTGTAGCTTTGTTTGATTTATGGTAGTCATCACATGCAGCTTTTCTTGAGTTATGGTAGTCATCACCTGTAGCTTTGTTTGAGTTATGGTAGTCATCACCTATAGCTTTTTTGAGTTATGGTAGTCATCACCTTTAGCTTTGTTTGAGTTATGGTAGTCATCACATGAAGTTTTGTTTGAGTGTTGGTAGTCATCACCTGTAGCTTTGTTTCAGTTATGGTAGTCATCACTTGTAGCTTTGTTTGAGTTATGGTAGTCATCACCTGTAGCTTTGTTTGAGTTATGGTAGTCATCTCCTGTAGCTTCTTTTGAGTTTCGGTAGTCATCACCTGTAGCTTTTTTTGATTTCTGGTAACTTTTTTTGA
>NW_013694560.1:0-758 GCF_000517525.1 Limulus polyphemus | reverse complement strand
ATTAACGTTAGTATACCGGAGTAGTAGCAATAACATGAACTTTATTATACACTGATTAACGTTAGTATACTGGAGTAGTAGCAACAACATGAACTTTATTATACACTGCTTAACGTTAGTATACTGGAGTAGCAACAACATGAACTTTATTATACACTGATTAACGTTAGTATACTGGAGTAGCAACAACAACATGAACTTTATTATACACTGCTTAACGTTAGTATGCTGGAGTAGCAACAACAACATGAACTTTATTATACACTGATTAAAGTTAGTATACTGGAGTAGTAGCAACAACATGAACTTTATTATACACTGATTAACGTTACTATACTGGAGTAGCAACAACATGAACTTTATTATACACTGATTAACGTTAGTATACTGGAGTAGTAACAACAACATGAACTTTATTATACACTGATTAACGTCCAGTATACTAAGTAGTAACAACAACATGAACTTTATTATACACTGATTAACGTTAGTATACTGGAGTAGCAACAACATGAACTTTATTATACAGTGATTATTGTTAGTATTGGAGTAGTAACAACAACATGAACTTTATTATACACTGCTTAACCTTAATATACTGGAGTAGTAACAACAACATGAACTTTATTATACGCTGATTAACGTTAGTATACTGGAGTAGTAACAACAACATGAACTTTATTATACGCTGATTAACGTTAGTATACTGGAGTAGTAACAACATGAACTTTATTATACACTGATTAACGTTAGTATAC
>NW_013694559.1:0-759 GCF_000517525.1 Limulus polyphemus | reverse complement strand
AACGGTTTCAGAAGTTCAGTCTAACAGGTGCTTTTTAAAAGCGGTTCAGTAAGCTTCTACCCAATAGTGCTAAATCATTGAAATAGTATTCATGTTTAGCATTATTATTATTAGAAACCCACAATACAAGAATATTTCACAGTGGGAAACAAGATCATTTGCTTACTTATGTTCCATGTAACTGCAATGTTTGTGTGAGAACTTCTGTTGTAAAATAATTGTTAAATGTAGACAATATAAATATATATTTTACAGGTCATGAACTCAAAGTAAAACCAAGTAATTTTTATATCTGATCTCCTACCAGAAAGGCTGATTTGACCACGTTATGAGTGTAAAGTTGTTTGTACATTAACACTTTATGAATAAAAAGTTGCTTGTACATTGACACTTTATGAATGTAAGGTTGTTTGTTCATTGACACTTTATGAATATAAGGTTGTTTGTACATTGACACTTTATGAATGTAAAGTTGTTTATCCATTGACACTTTATGAATGTAAGGTTGTTTGTACATTGACACTTTATGAATAAAAAGTTGCTTGTACATTAACACTTTATGAATGTAAAGTTGTTTATCCATTGACACTTTATGAATGTAAGGTTGTTTGTACATTGACACTTCGAATGTAAAGTTGTTTGTTCGTTGACACTTTATGAATATAAGGTTGTTTGTACATTGACACTTTATGAATGTAAGGTTGTTTGTACATTGACACTTCGAACGTCAAGTTGTTTGTTCATTGACACTTTATGAAT
>NW_013694558.1:0-759 GCF_000517525.1 Limulus polyphemus | reverse complement strand
CCAGGTGTATATAATAACATTCTGACTTAAGATGGCTTTTTGAATATTTTAGAATTATGAAGCTTGTTCTAGAGGAGTCAATAGGACTTCTGAATGTTATAATTAGTCCATTTTAGTTTTCCTGATGCAAATATGTCTAATGGCCTAATATAAGTCACTCAGACAGAGATTTAGTTTTTAAATTGATCTTAATAATATAATCTCGATCATGTAGCATAACAAACTATTGTCTTTAATTTGCTAATTTACGGTTATTGTTGTTTATTTAATGCAAGAGAAACAATACGTTAAGACCTTCGACGAAAACTCATATCTAGCTACAGATAGACTGCCAACTCGATAACTCAGAAACTGGTGAGTTCGCAACCCCATGGATGAGACAGAGAGAGGGCACCGAAAGCCTTATGAGTTCGCAACCTCCATGGAGGAGGTAGAACGGACTCGCCAAGAGGTTGGTGAATATTCAGGCCCCCACAGAACCACGGAGGAGGCTGAGCGAATAGTAAGGGTAATGAGATTGCCTAAGACCTTTAATTTCGTAATGTACAAATATACCACCCTCACTACAACGAGATAAGAATTGTTGCCTGATGTAATATTTTTTTTATGTCAGTAAATTATCTATTTTAATTTACAGATCTGTAGCCGTAAGTTTTACAAATTGAATTGTAAGATATAATAAAGCCTTTAACTTAGGAATTAGAGCCCTGATATCAATTAACTCTAGTTTTAACTTCTCCCTTGTAACGTTGGTTAGCT
>NW_013694557.1:0-759 GCF_000517525.1 Limulus polyphemus | reverse complement strand
GCTCTTAACATTTCAGCTGCTGCTTATTAAATCCAGATGTTAGTAGGTTGTATTGAAACATGCACATATATATATACTTCTTAATGGTAAGCATTCATGAAATTGCAGTAATTTAAAAAATTCAAGTCAGTTTTTCAACAACCTAATTTCAAGAAAATGAGAGAATGAATAGCAGAGAGAAAATGCTACTGCTAGAATTAAATTGTTACTTTTTATTAAAGGATAGAGTTAAACTTTGTCCTATTTCCTGTACATAATGAAGACTGCTCAAGATTGCTGACTTCAGCTATTCTCTCGTGCTGTGTGACAAAAGGTTCACATATTAACATAGTTGAAAGCTCGGAATTTTCCTTTCATTGCATATGTATAGGTGTTAAAACAAGTCAATATTACTGGCCACTAACATGCCCTAAGGTTAAGGTAGGTGTTGAAGGCTTGTATTTGATGACAGTATAGGTGATACTGTAACCCACATGCAGTCTGTTCTATGAAATTTCTGCTGCAGTGATTTAGTTATACTCTGTGGATTATGATTTTGCAATTGCGCTTTTTTATTTTTCTTGTGCCACTCATTAGAGTGCCATGTATGGTGCTGTTCTCAATGGTACTTCAGAACTAAGTAGTTTATTTGCAAGGAGAACAACACTTAACCATTGTATGTCAGTGAATGTGCTGAAAGTGGTACAGAAGGCTGCCAGTATTGCAGTAGTAGTAATTAATTGCTTTTAGACAGTAAGAATTATAAGGCCAAAATTGAAA
>NW_013694556.1:0-759 GCF_000517525.1 Limulus polyphemus | reverse complement strand
TTACTTCTATGTGAAAATTCTCATTTACAAGTCACAAAAATTCTGAGTTTGGTTTGTAGTTTATTGAAGTTCTGAGTTTGGTTTGTAGTTTATTGAAGTTCTGAGTTTGGTTTGTAGTTTATTGAAGTTCTGAGTTTGATTTGTAGTTTATTGAAGTTATGAGTTTGATTTGTAGTTTATTGAAGTTCTGAGTTTGGTTTGTAGTTTATTGAAGTTCTGAGTTTGATTTGTAGTTTACAAAAGTTTTAATATTTTTACTTTTGGAATAAAAATAGCTACATTATACACTTAATACATTAATAGACTGTTGTTATACCCCACTTCTAGATTAATTTCCTTGAAAGAAAGAAATAATTTATCTTTCCCAGATGGAAAAGTGCCTAACAACACTGTTAATAACTTACTTACTATTTCCTACATTATTTCTTTATAATTTAAACAATATAAAGGTGCCTAACAACACTGTTCATAACTTACTTACTATTTCCTACATTATTTCTTCATAATTTGAACAATAGAAAGGAGCCTAACAACACTGTTCACAACTTACTTACTATTTCCTACATTATTTCTTCATAATTTGAACAATAGAAAGGTGCCTAACAACACTGTGCATAACTTACTTACTATTTCCTACATTTCTTCATAATTTGAACAATAGAAAAGTGCCTAACAACACTGTTCACAACTTACTTACTATTTCCTACATTATTTCTTCATAATTTGAACAATAGAAAAGTGCCTAACAACACTGTTCAC
>NW_013694555.1:0-759 GCF_000517525.1 Limulus polyphemus | reverse complement strand
GTCTAATGTTTTTTTTATTCAATGGTAGACATGTGTCTAATGTTTTTTTTATTCAATGGTAGACTCGTGTCTAATGTTTTTTTTATTCAATGGTAGACTCGTGTCTAATGTTTTTTTATTCAATGGTAGACATGTGTCTAATGTTTTTTTTATTCAATGGTAGACATGTGTCTAATGTTTTTTTATTCAATGGTAGACTCGTGTCTGTTTTTTTTCTATTCAATGGTAGACTCGTGTCTGTTTTTTCTATTCAATGGTAGACTCGTGTCTAGTGTTTTTTTTATTCAATGGTAGACTTTTGTCTAATGGTATAGCCTTAAGAAATGTTCTGCATACCGAAGACAGTCTATATTACAAGTTGAGATGAATCAGTGATTATTTAAATATTATTTATATTTTTGTACGTAATGAGGCAGAAGTGTATACACAATTGTTTCATTTCGAACATAGCCTAATTGCTATTGTCTTACTTTGAAACAAACAATAATTAAATTAGTTTCATGTCTCCGTAATACTTTATTCAGCACTGACAGTCTAATACCAACTGTGTAGTAATTTTTGCTCCACCCTGTACATTTTTTACGTTTCCATCTCCGAAGAAATGTTTTTATTTCATTTTTAGCAGCTCATATTGTTCCATTGGACATCTTGTTTTCAAATTTTACTTTAAAAGGATGTAAGGAATGGGCCGTCTTTGCAGTCCTTGTTTGAAAGTGCTTATTATCATTACAGCAGTGGAAACTGACTACTTTAATTAAA
>NW_013694554.1:0-759 GCF_000517525.1 Limulus polyphemus | reverse complement strand
CACTAAAATATACAAAGAACTAATATGTTTATTCTAACAAATTCAAATTTAGGTATAATTGTTTTTTTAATTATTGTTATTACACTACATGTATATCTTTGTACACATACATGATGCCAACATCACAATGAACTGATGAAATTACTTTATATTCATATGGTAGTAAAAATAGTTACTGACCTTTTTTGAACAATATGTAACTGACAAATGTTGATTTGATTTATTCTTAGTGTACATTTCATAATGTAAAGACTAAGCAAACCATAATTCATTTTGATATTTATGAAAATAACCCATAGATAGGCATAAAAACAAAACTTCATTTTGTGCTATACATTTTAAGAAATCACATTTTTATATCAGTATCTTTTTGTATTTTTAAAGTCATTTTTGCAGCTACAGTTTTTAATTTGTCTAAGTGAGGTCACTTATTTTTAAACTTTTCTCAAACCAAATACTAATGGACGGCTTTTACCTCATTCTAGCTGTTTTGAAGATTTTAATACCAGGTAAGTTTTCTGTTTGTTGCACTGATATATCTTAGAAATCAGAATTTTAATCCATTATATATATCTTGGAAATCAGACAATATTTGATCCATTATAAATTTTAACTTTTTATAATTTTATGTATCATTAAGACTTAAGAGGCACAGATGTATTAACTTAAAATGCATGCCTTGAAGATATTTTATTTCAATACCTGTAACTTATATACAAACACACACACACATATATATATATATATGTGTGTGTGTGT
>NW_013694553.1:0-759 GCF_000517525.1 Limulus polyphemus | reverse complement strand
ATCACTTTTAAACTGTGGAAGGTATTTAATAGCTTCCTTCTATCACTTTTAAACTGTGGACGGTATTTAATAGCTTCCTTCTATCACTTTTAAACTGTGGACGGTATTTAATAGCTTCCTCTATCACTTTTAAACTACGGACGGTATTTAATAGCTTCCTTCTATCACTTTTAAACTGTGGACGGTATTTAATAGCTTCCTTCTATCACTTTTAAACTACGGACGGTGTTTAATAATAGTTTAAAAGTGATAGAGGAAGCTATTAAATACCGTCCGTAGCTTCCTTCTATCACTTTTAAACGGTAGCGCATTTAGCCCTCGAATATCTTTTTTACCCAATTAAATAAAACAAACAATACCGTTACATAAAACAGGTAACGCATCCTATAAGTAAGTAAACCACTAAACAGGTTTGTAATATTGAGACTCAGGGTGTATATTATACAACGTGTTTGATATTGAGCGTAGATTAATTGTTAGCGTGCTGGATTGCAAATCCAAGGGTCCATGGTTCGCGTCACGTTGTCTCCAAATCGCCCTCCACATTTTGGATGCGTTATAAGAGTGACGACAAAACTCTTCTGTTCGGTCGGTCAAAACTTGATTATAGGTGTTATTTACTATTTGGTGTGTCCACTGTTCGGTCAGTCAATACTTGACTACAGGGGCTATTTACTACTTGGTGTGTCCACTGTTCGGTCAGTCAATACTTGACTATAGGTGTTATTTACTACTTGGTGTGTCCACTGTTCGGTCAGT
>NW_013694552.1:0-759 GCF_000517525.1 Limulus polyphemus | reverse complement strand
AAGATGTCTGGTTAGTAGTAACAATCTTTCCTTGTAACTCTGATGATGTTACATCAAGGCAAATTCAATCTTCAGTTCAGGGAAATATTTTTGACATTTTGATTTCTGAATAATTGAAGTGTAATAAATCTGGACATAGTTTTAAATCTTTGGAATCATTTTTGGGTTTATGTATATATCCTCATCTTAATCCTGTCTAGAGCGATAAGCATCCTTCTATTTTGTAACATATATTTAGTGTAATTCACATAAAAATGAAAGAAAGTGTTCAGTCTTGATTTTTTTCCCATCCAAAAGTTTAGGTTTTTATTTGTTTAGAATCTATCATCTCTTGAGAATACAATTAATTAGAGCATTTAATAATCAATGTGATCAATTATCTATGAGCAGTGATTGCATCAATTAATGTCTTGCTATCTAACCATCTAATAGAAATTACAAACCATTGTTTAAAGTAGTGACATTTGTCAACTGATCAAAATTAGGGTTTCCAGTTAAATAGTATTTTTGAGTATTCCAAATATCCAAAACATTACAAATATGTCTGCAACTGTTACAGATTGTTGAGTAGAAGAAAGGTTGTTGGTTGGCAGCAACTTAAGTGTTAAATATAGTGTAACTTTACTGTATTATTTTACATTGTCTTATGTTTCTAATTCATAACTGTAATCTTTATTGTAGAAACCTCCTATATCAGTTTTATCGTTATTGTAGAAACCTCTATATCAGTTTTATAATTGATGTAGAAACCTCTATATC
>NW_013694551.1:0-759 GCF_000517525.1 Limulus polyphemus | reverse complement strand
CCACCTGGCCATGCCGGGCCTCATTTTAGATGTCCTTAGTTAATGCTTAGATCATATGTGTAGTATAACACAATAAAACCGATAAGTTAAATAACAGATTTACCTACTAACCCAATACATGTTTCCAGTAAAGAGGGTGTATAATACTAAATCCACTACAGTACCTTGTGTTATATGTCGCTCATGAAAAGGCCTTTTCTCAATAGCAAAGTTCACCGGGCTAGCTAGGTTACAGCGTACAACATCTTAGTTGTAAAGCTGTGTGTATATCAGTAGTTTACGACACAACAAGTCTTAGGATGAAAGAAGAAGACCTGGCCGGCATTCAGTAAACGAACAAAGTTACGAAATTCATGAACACTTGTTGTGAAACATAAATGGTAAACACACCAAGGTCACATAAACATAACATCTCTCATCGACATCTAGACCCTACAAAAGCTGTATCTCTGAGAAATACTGTTGAAGCAGTTTTTCTGGCATATTTTTTGTAACTAGAATTTTTGAATTGTACACATCTTTGGTTTGCTTATTATTAAAAGATCATACCGATATAATAATTAAAAAAAAAACATTTAATCTATGTTTTGCAAATGAAATAAAGAAAAAAATAATAATATTGATTACATTATTCTAGGGAATTGTTTCTTTCTGTACCTTTTTGTTTCTTCTTATAGATGGAGTAACAAATGAGTGAATGCTATTTTTGAGCGCTTGGGAAATTTTTAAACTTTAGTTTCTTTGGTTTGTTTTGAATTT
>NW_013694550.1:0-759 GCF_000517525.1 Limulus polyphemus | reverse complement strand
CTCTCTCTCTATATATATATACATACATATATATATATATTTGTTACGTACCTACAATTTTTTTTGGAAACAGATTAAATTAAAAAGAGAGACAGTATTAATCTTACACAGTATATTCAAATCTTAGATGAAATATGCTTAAATGTAGTTTTATGGAGAGATAGAGAAAAAAGAAAACACAACCACAAGACAAATATACAACACTGAGCACAAATCATAAGGTGGGTCATTATATAATGTGCCCTGATTTCTTGAGGTACCGGAGGAAGTAAGATCCAAATTGCGTTGAGGATAAACCGTCTATCTAGTTTAACCTCAACTTATGAATGGGTTTGATGAGAAATTTTAATTAAGTATTTTAAATTATTTTATAATAAGTATCCATATAAATTAGAAAATAGTGAATTCAGCAAAATTATAATATACACAATAAAATATAATTTCTAAAATTTATTGTTAAGGAGATAATTGGATTACTTATTGGACATTTCATATCTTATATAGGTAGTTTAATGTAGTTGTATCATCTTCCTTATATAAGACTTGCTACTGTGTGGACCTCTTTAGAACAATTGAAGATCAGATAGTAGCACGGAAGGGTGGTAGATGGGAGCTATACTAATAATTTAAGTTGGACTTAGTATAGTAATACCTTAACACCTTGGTATTTATGTCCAAACATTATATTGGGGGCTGGAAAGCTAACTTCAAGAACAGTTTGGTGTCTCTCCCAGTGATGTCTTGTACTCTAATTTTTTT
>NW_013694549.1:0-759 GCF_000517525.1 Limulus polyphemus | reverse complement strand
CTACAATCCCTTCAACTACATCTAGAACTTGGGATTGGACAATTTTTTTTAGATTCTACAAGTCATATCTACAATCCCTTCAACTACATCTAGAACTTGGGATTGGACAATTTTTTTTAGATTCTACAAGTCATATCTACAATCCCTTCAACTACATCTAGAACTTGGGATTGGACCAATATTTTTATGGGATTCTACAAGTCATATCTATGATCCCTTCAATTACATCTGGAACTTGGGATTGGATAATTTTTTTTTATTCTATAAGGCACATGTATGATCCCTTCAACTAAATCTAGAACTTGGGATTGGACAGTATTTTTTTTGGATTCTATAAGCCACATATATGATCCCTTCAACTACATCTAAACCTTGAGATTGGACCATTTATATTTATCTTTTTTGGACTCCACAAGTCACATCTATGGTCCCTTCAACAACAGCATAGAGTTCTTTCCAACATCTACTTACATGTGAAGATCATACTCTTTTGCTGCGAGGATTGTACAACCATATAATGTTATTATAATGGAACCTAGTCTTACCAGCATTTATATTCAATAATGATATTTCATCTTATCGCTAGCTTACTTAAGTATTTCTCTGGCATCGGCTATGTTCCTTAATCCAACAGCATATTCTTTGTAAGACTCTTCTGAGATTATCCACTGAATGCGAGTACAAAATGTCTAATGGCACTTTCAGTTCTCTCACAAACATCAGTGATGGCTGCATGTTGCCAGTTGCTTCATACAGTGC
>NW_013694548.1:0-759 GCF_000517525.1 Limulus polyphemus | reverse complement strand
AGTGATTAGGGCATTCGACTTCCAATGTACGAGTCGTAGGATCAAAATTATTTTCCGAAAATCCTCGTCCTTTCAGCCATCGGGGTATAATGTGATGGTTAATTCCAAAATTCGTTGATATAGAGTCACCCAAGAGTGGATGGTGTTGACTAGCTACTATTCCTCGAGTAGATTTTCGCGAAAATTCAACAAACAAAAAAACATAACCTTCTAGTTTGAATAGTTTTTTTTCTATTACATACGGGATGATTTATTATGCTGTTGAAGACTTAAGTGTTTTATGTTTAAAATCTACCGTACCTTTTCAAAACAAAAAATAGTTAAATCTTATATAATATAATACATCACGATAATATAACAAAAAAACAGCAACTTAAGAACTAACCCAGTTTTCTAATATTATAATAAATTACTGTAACTCTAATTTTCCAATTATTGATAATGTGATAGGAAATAGGAAAAAAAACACACACGAAGATTTGTATTCCGTGCTTGACAGTTGCATAAAGACTTGTATACGTACTGTATTATTAATCTAACATATAAATCTCCCAAATATCACAACTTACCCGAACGTATACAGTTTTATTTCGGGAGACTAATACAAAGGTTGAGAATGTTATACTAAAACAATTTTAGAGGCTTACCACGTGCATGTCGTCACGTCCGGTCTTTCTCTATCTGATGACCGTGCTTCTTGACATTAATTCTGCAGCGTAATTTCCATCGCAAAAGGCTCCTTCGTAAGGCTGTCATAGC
>NW_013694547.1:0-759 GCF_000517525.1 Limulus polyphemus | reverse complement strand
TATTACCATGTGAACTATAGTTTAGTTGTCGTAACCATATATTACAATGTAGACAGTCTAGTTGTCCTAACCATATACTATCATGTAGACTATAGTTTAGTTGTCGTAACCATATATTACCATGTGGACAATCTAGTTGTCTTAACCATATACTATCATGTAGACTATAGTTTAGTTGTCGTAACCATATATTACCATGTTGACAGTCTAGTTGTCCTAACCATATATTACCATGTAGACTATAGTTTATTTGTCGTAGCCATATATTACCAAGAAGGCAAGTTTATTTGTCGTAACCATATATTACCATGTAGACTATACTTTTAGTTTTCGTAACCATATATTATCATGTAGACAGTCTAGTTGTCCTAACCATATACTATCATGTAGACTATAGTTTAGTTGTCGTAACCATATATTACCATGTAGACTATAGTTTAGTTGTCGTAGCCATATATTACCATGTGGACAGTTTAGTTGTTTTAACCATATACTGTCATGCAGACTATAGTTTAGTTGTCGTAACCATATATTACCATGCAGACAGTCTGGTTGTCCTAACCATATACTATCATGTAGACTATAGTTTAGTTGTCGTAACCATATATTACCATGTAGACTATAGTTTAGTTGTCTTAACCATATACTATCATGTAGACTATAGTTTAGTTGTCGTAGCCATATATTACCATGTGGACAGTTTAGTTGTCCTAACCATATATTACCACGTAGACTATAGTTTAGTTGTCGTAACCATAT
>NW_013694546.1:0-759 GCF_000517525.1 Limulus polyphemus | reverse complement strand
GTTATTTTTGTTACAGTTTACACTGAATTGCAATGTTATTTTTGTTACAGTTTACACTGAATTCGCAATGTTATTTTTGTTACAGTTTACACTGAATTCGCAATGTTATTTTTGTTACAGTTTACACTGAATTCGCAATGTTATTTTGGCAGAAACAAAACTGATACTGCTGACTACTTTCAGAGTTGCTTGTTCTAAGAACAGTACTCTAGTGGAGTACTTATCTTGCACAATGTGTGGAGATGTTTGTTATGACGACTGTGTTAAAATCTTTTCTGCCATTGTTATTACGGTAGTTCAGTACAAGTGACTTTAATTAAAATCTTAAAATTTGGTTAAAAATTTATTGTTAAGTTGTAGGACTTTTCGTGCCTTTATCTGAGGAACAGTGAAATTGATTGTTGAGGTTGTATAGTTGAATGCTTTGTTTCACCTTCTTGATGTTAATGTAAATTAGTCTATAGTAAAGGGCCACTTACGAACTTGGTGTTTTCCTTGATGGTTGTTTTGACATAAATTAGTCTATTGTAAAGGGCCACTTACGAACTTGGTGTTTTCCTTGATGGTTGTTTTGACATAAATTAGTCTATTGTAAAGGGCCACTTACGAACTTGGTGTTTTCCTTGATGGCTGGTTTGACTATTGTAAAGGGCCACTTACGAACTTGGTGTTTTCCTTGATGGTTGTTTTGACATAAATTAGTCTATTGTAAAGGGTCACTTACGAACTTGGTGTTTTCCTTGATGGCTGCTTTGACTA
>NW_013694545.1:0-759 GCF_000517525.1 Limulus polyphemus | reverse complement strand
TCAATTTCATTTTCGCCGTTACCGTATTATACGCTTTTTTTTTTTTACTTGTGGGTTATATATAATCGAGCGTTACTCGTGATAATCAACATTTTTGAACCCTAATCACTTCTACCTAGAATCGTGATTTATTACTGATGATGATGATGACGAGAGTTTCCGTAAAAAATTCCATCTTCCATGACCAGAAATCTTCACTTTCTTTAAACACAAGTTGATTAACAATTCACTTCGTCATTAGTAAAAACTTTTCTTAATAGTTCATATCTTCTCCGCTGTAGACGTAAATGGGTTTTGGTTTTATTATACGTAAAATCAGTGATAACGCAAAGGAAATTTACAAATTGACCATAGCGATGAAGGTTAGATGTCGCGTTCTTTTAATGGAAACAAGAAAAAAAAGAAAGAAAAGAAAATGGATAGCCAGAAAATAATGTACTCAATGAATCAAAATTGATACAGAAACAAAATATGGGTTTAAGCGTTGTACATTATATGTTATACTTTATTCTTTACTAGTTTAGTTTCAGTTGTAAAAAAAAAAATCTTTAGTAAGTGAAAATGGTATAAGTTAAGTAAATATAATTTATCTGGATCTGACGTTTCAGCAAGTATATTTATCTTAATCTCATTCCCATGTGTTTAAATGTTACAGAATACACAGACAAAACAAAATACGAGGCTAAAATTGAGGTTCATCATTACGATAAAGCGTTGAAAATATGACTCAGAAGACCTATAATGGTTGGAGACGGCGTG
>NW_013694544.1:0-759 GCF_000517525.1 Limulus polyphemus | reverse complement strand
GCAGCATCAGTACGTGCCAATATTATAACGGCATCAGTACATGCCATTGTTATAGCGGCATCAGTACATACTATTATTATAGCGGCATCAGTACATGCTATTATAATAACGGCATCAGTACATTCTATTATTATAGCGGCATCAGTACGTGCCAATATCATAACAGCATCAGTACATGCCATTGTTATAGCAGCATCAGTACATGCCATAATTACAGCGGCTTCAGTACATGCTATTATTATAGCGGCATCAGTACGTGCCAATATTATAACGGCAACCATAATGAGATGACCTAACGGTTATGTTTCGTTTCGCTATCCTTCAGTAAAGTTGGCCATCAAATCACGTACACAACAATCGTTTCTTTGTTTCGTTATGCACCAGAAACTGTGTGTACTTGATTAAAAACTAAAACACGTGTCTGTTTTTTTAATATGATAGTGTAATGTTAAACAAAAACACCAGTAAAAGTTTTCATATTTCTGTTTCGTTCGGTGTGTGTATTTTCTAATAAGCGTGATAAGTTGAACTAATAAAATAAAACACAATAAAATGTTCCACTTTCTGTGTTGACGGGCGGAGAGTAAATTTTACATGTTTTCGTTACTAACACGTAATTTACCTTTACGAGAATTGAAATGATATGAAGTTTCCTGTATTCTATCCATAGCGACACAGATACTGTTATTAAATAATGAGAAGATCTGAGCACTTCTATGATCTAGGTTTGAACCCCAACTAGGAATATTGAATAATTTG
>NW_013694543.1:0-759 GCF_000517525.1 Limulus polyphemus | reverse complement strand
CTATAAGCTATGCATGTTTTTAAATATAAACTTGATATAAACAACGTCGATATTAAAATAAATATACAGTATTAAATTCGTTACACAAACACACAAATAAACACACCAATGATGTTAAATATGTGGGCAATCAAACATACAAACGAACACACCAATGGTGTTGAAGGTGTGGGCAACCAAACGCACAAACGAGCACACCAATGGCGTTGAAGATGTGGGCAACCAAACGTACAAACAAACACACCAATGGCGTTGAAGATGTGGGAAACAAATGTACAAACAAACACATCAACGGAGTTGAAGATGCGGGCAGCCAAACATACAAACAAACACACCAATGGTGTTAAATATGTGGGCAACTAAACGCACAAACAAACAAACAAACCAATGGCGTCAAAGACGTGGGATCTAAATGTACAAACAAATACATCAATGGCGTTGAAAATATGAGAAACTAACCGTATAAACACACCAATGGCGTTGAAGATGTGGGCAACCAAACGTACAAACAAACACACCGACGGTATTGAATATGTGGGCAACCAAACGTACAAACAAACACACCTACTGTATTGACGATGTGAGCAACCAAACGTAAAAACACACCAATGGCGTTGAAAATGTGGGCAGCCAAACGTACAAACAAACACACCAATGGAGTTGAAGATGTGGGCAACCAAATGTACCAACAAACACACCAATGGCGTTGAAAATGTGGGCAACGAAACGCACAAACAAACAAACCAATGGTGTTGAAGA
>NW_013694542.1:0-759 GCF_000517525.1 Limulus polyphemus | reverse complement strand
TCAGTAATTTTTTTCTTTCGTTTATCTACCAATTTACAAAGTTATTCAAAATTGCGAGATCTAAAACATCATTAAAAGTTGGAGGGGGAGGGGGGGGTGTCTAAGGAAGATCTTCCATTTTGAAATATTTTAATTATCCTAACATTCTTTAAGCCTCGTGCGAGCAGACAGAGACACAGTTGATAAATCCGATTCAGGAACTGTTGTTTACTAACGTTACAGTTTTTACAGAAGTTTATGTCATAAAATTTTTGAAACTGATATTATTTCCAATGTCTCTCATTTCACCGCTAGGTGCTGTCTTATATATATTTTACGATAAATAATATTATAACTATTTTGAGCTGTATTGTTTAAATTTCGGTCACATTAATGTATTTTATGTAGAAGCTCGTCGTTTCTTTAATTAAATACATTTCTGAATTCGTTTCTTACACTATTGTTTCTCGTTAAGTCTTATACTTTTATTTTATTTCCTGCGATTTCCGCTAACTCATTGACTTTTAATGTTTCGTGATTCCGATATATTTTAGCTTAATTTAACACTAATTTTTGAACATTTTTCCTATATTCATATTCCTTAATTTTGTTCTTCGATTTTCTTTTTTTACCTTATTTGTTAGGTACAATATTTGACGGATTTACTTTGTTGTTCATTGTAATTCATGATCTTTGACGTTAAGTCTATTCTCATTTGTCGTCTATAATATTTTAACTTTTCATCATTGTTGACTTTCAAATCTATTCACATTTGTCGTC
>NW_013694541.1:0-759 GCF_000517525.1 Limulus polyphemus | reverse complement strand
TAAACAGTTTAATGTAACTTTCGTGCTAATAAACAGTTTAATGTAACTTTCGTGTTAATATACAGTATGGTAACTTTCGTGTTAATAAACTGTTTAATGTAACTTTCGCGTTAATAAACAGTATGGTAACTTTCGTGTTAATAAACTGTTTAATGTAACTTTCGCGTTAATAAACAGTATGGTAACTTTCGTGTTAATAAACTGTTTAATGTAACTTTCGTGTTAATAAACTGTTTAATGTAACTTTCGTGTTAATAAACTGTTTAATGTAACTTTCGTGTTAATAAACAGTTTAATGTAACTTTCGTGTTAATAAACAGTTTAATGTAACTTTCGTATAAATAAACAGTTTAATGTAACTTTCGTGTTAATAAACAGTTTAATGTAACTTTCGTGTTAATAAACAGAGTAGCGTAACTTTCATGTTAATATACAGCATGGTGTAACTTTCATGCCAATAAGCAGTATGGTGTGAGTTTCTCGTGTTAATAAGCAGTATGGTGTGAGTTTCGTGTTAATAAGCAGTTTGCTGTAACTTTCATGTTAATAAACAGTTTGCTGTAACTTCGTGTTAATACAGTTTGATGTAACTTTCGTGTTAACACAGTTTGATGCAACTTTCGTGTTAACACAGTTTGATGTAACTTTCGTGTTGACACAGTTTGATGTAACTTTCATGTTAATAAACAGTTTGCTGTAACTTTCATGTTAATAAACAGTTTGCTGTAACTTTCATGTTAATAAACAGTTTGCTGTAAC
>NW_013694540.1:0-759 GCF_000517525.1 Limulus polyphemus | reverse complement strand
TATCAGATAATATCCACGTACACTGCACTAAACTATTAATACATCAGTACGACAGGACAGTATCAGTCAATTTCCTTTCAAATGTATTTGTCGTGTTGTTTATTGCTTGTATCTGACGTGATGGATTTATTTTGAGCTGTTAAATCCTTAACAATTTAAGGGATTTTTTTAAAGAATAGTTTCAGGTTCTTATTTCTTCTGTCTTTCCGTTGATTCCATTACTTGAGACATATGTTTTTACGTAGAGGTTTGTTTTTATTTTGTTGTACGAGCAAACAAACTGTACAGTAAGCTGCCTGTTCGTCGCGCCGATTAAACTCAGACTTCTGGCGTTATGAGCCGGTTGAACCACTGGAAGACTTAAGTAAATGAAAAGAAAAATTCGTTAATCCGGTTCTTAACATGTATTATATTATCAGTTAATATACTGATGGAATAAACGTATTATCAGTTAATATTCTGATGGAATACATGTATTATATTATCAGTTAATATCTTCATGGAATACATGTATTATATTATCAGTTAATATACTGATGGAATACACGTATTATACTATCAGTTAATATACTGATGGAATACACGTATTATATTATCAGTTAATATACTGATGGAATACACGTATTATATTATCAGTTAATATTCTGATGGAATACACGTATTATATTATCAGTTAATATTCTGATGGAATACACGTATTATCAGTTAATATACTGATAGAATACACGTATTATATTATCAGTTAATATACTGATGGAA
>NW_013694539.1:0-759 GCF_000517525.1 Limulus polyphemus | reverse complement strand
AAGTTTTTTATATTCCATCATGCTACTATTATTTCAAGTTTCTATATTCCATCATACTGGAAAAACATGGAATAATAGATGATGGAATATCATGGAATAATAGTAGTGATGGAATATAAAAAATGCTACTATTATTTCATGTCTTTTAGTAGTATGATGGAATACATGGAATAATATAAAAATTGAAATAATAGTAGTATGATGGAAATGATGGAATATAAAAACGCCACTATTATTCCATGTTTTTATATTCCATCATGCCACTATTATTTCAAGTTTTTTATTCTATCATGCTACTATTATTTCAAGTTTTTATATTCCATCATGCTACTATTATTTCAAGTTTCTATATTCCATCATACTGCTATTATTCCATGTTTTTATATTCCATCATACTACTATTATTTCAAGTTTTTTTATTCCATCATGCCACTATTATTTCAAGTTTTTATATTCCATCATGCCACTATTATTTCAAGTTTTTATATTCCATCACACTACTATTATTTCAAGTTTTTATATTCTATCATGCCACTATTATTCCATGTTTTTTATTCCATCATGCCACTATTATTTCAAGTTTTTATATTCCATCATGCTACTATTATTTCATGTTTTTATATTCTATCATGCCACTATTATTTCATGTTTTTTATTCCATCATGCTACTATTATTTCAAGTTTTTATATTCAATCATGCTACTATTATTTCATGTTTTTTATTCCATCATGCTATTATTATTTCATGTTTTTTATTCC
>NW_013694538.1:0-759 GCF_000517525.1 Limulus polyphemus | reverse complement strand
CTGGAGACGTAACAAAACCATCAGTGAGAAATTTTAGCTGAACAGTGAAATGGTTCTAGTAGAGGGAAGATATGTGAATAGTTGGATAGAACTAGGAAAAGCCTTGATTATAGTAACAAGGCAAGCTGAGAATAACAGAATAGTGGTAAAAAATGTGAAATTTATTTTTGTTTGTCTACGTTAACTAAATTATAAATTTTCTCAAGAACTTTATATTAATTTGTTTTACTCTATTTTCAAATTGTACGTGTAATTCTTATAATGAGTAAACTATTTTTGTTTTTCCTTTCTCGGTTAAAATTGTTATCCTTGTCTGTTTTTTTTATTTTTTTATTAAGGATTATTTTTGAAATAATACTTTGCTCACTGGCTTATAAAGATTTATTCCTAGTCCATCAGAAAGTTGTAAATAACTTAGTTTTTAAATTAATATGTTAGTAGTAAAATATAATTCCAGACAAGGAAAAAATCTTTTTCATTCCTTTCCATAGTTTCTCCTCCCTTGTATACTGCTCACCATTTGCAATCTGTCAATTTGAGCAAAACTCATTTTGTTTGCGTACATGTGTTTCATGTTCTCTATTGGCATAATCACTAGGTCTAGGTCTTTGGTTACATTGAGGGGTACTACATGAATACTACCTGTTTTACACAGTACTGCACCATATTGAGTAATTTTCTGTTTTTGCCTGTCACAACATTTGGTGTAAAGAACTGACTAAAAAATTGGATGAAGTCACTCACTTTCTATTTAAGATG
>NW_013694537.1:0-759 GCF_000517525.1 Limulus polyphemus | reverse complement strand
AGAAGTATAATTAAAAGTCCTAATATAATGTCTCATGAGAAGTATAATTAAAAGTCCTAATATAATGTCTCATGAGAAGTATAATTAAAAGTCCTAATATAATGTCTCATGAGAAGTATAATTAAAAGTCCTAATATAATGTCTCATGAGAAGTATAATTAAAAGTCCTAATATAATGTCTCATGAGAAGTATAATTAAAAGTCCTAATATAATGTCTCATGAGAAGTATAATTAAAAGTTCTAATATAATGTCTCATGAGAAGTATAATTAATTAGAAACAAAAAGGTCTAGCTTAAAGAACAGTAATAAAACTTTTCATTCACTAACTGATGATCTTATGTATTAGTATAAAATGTAGCACATAGCTAACTCATGAGTGGAAAACAGTACCGTTTGTCACAAAGCACTGCATCGTTTAACCCGAAGAACTATTTTTATTAAATATCTGTATTTAAATATTTATTTGCCTGTTGATTAAAAATTTGCTACTAGGTACTGGATTACCTACTTATAATCTTTATTAATATCCGATATCTTCCACACAGTGTCTAGATCGAAGCCCATCCTCTTGGCTTCTTGAAACACTGTACATTGGTCTCGAGGAGTGCGGGTGAAATAGGCATCTGAAACACAACTTCACATATAATTATCAATGCTGAGTTACAAACAAAAACAATCCTCAACATTTTCCCCACTGATCATTACATGCTAGACAAATAAAATCACAAATTCCTTTCAACCAGACCATTTATATCGG
>NW_013694536.1:0-760 GCF_000517525.1 Limulus polyphemus | reverse complement strand
AGCTAGTGTTTTTTTCCCAGTAAGCAAAGTATACACTCTTATATCTTTATTGTTACTTTCATTAACAATATTGGTTACACTTAGTTTTAATATTTTTCATTATACTTTTATTACAGAGGTTGCTTACAATGTTAGTTTAAAATATGTCATTAGGACTAATTTAAATCTCGAAAGCTGGCCGAACCTCATGAAACATTATTGTATTTGTGAGTGGAAGTATTGTTAACAGCAATTGTTAACTTAACTGATTGAACAATGCATTCTAATCCTTATAAGTAACAAAATTGTATTTGGTTAGCTATACTCAATACCGGGTTGATTCATAATTCTGCTATACCTCGGTGGCTTTATGTGATCAGAAGTAAATAAAAAGAAGAGTGAACAATAAACAAGAAATTGAATACGTTCTAAAGCAAGGTTCGCTCATCGAGCGCACGTGGGTTGTTCGGATTCTTTTCTGGTGGTACATTTGTTTTGTGTTGATTCTCAAATATGATGAATGAAACTATTCGTTTCCTATACTTTTACTACCACAAAAATAGGCTTTGTGTACAATTTCCAGATTTGTAGGTGACGAACAATGTTAGTGAAATGTGGGTTGTCAATACTGTTTGTGTTAACGCATTTTTTACATCATTTGTAGGTGATGAACATTGTTTGTGAAATATGTGTTCTGTCGATACTGTCGGTTTCACGCATTTATTAAATCATTTTAATGGGATGAACAATAAGTTGTTTGTGAAATGTGTGCTTTGTCGAT
>NW_013694535.1:0-760 GCF_000517525.1 Limulus polyphemus | reverse complement strand
CCATCAAACTTTCAAACTGCATATACCTCCAGATAGTTATCAATCCTCTTTGTTTTACGTATAGGAAACTTATAAAAATGACTTTGTTGTTTAAGACTTACAATAATTTTATTTTTCAACAGTAAAAACTGTTTCAATTTTATATTGTACATACAAGTTTTGCATTTTACAGTCCAATTATAAAACTGTTAAACACAAGAAAGACAGGCATGAAACTTATCATAAAGTCACAACTTGCACAAGGAAGCTCCACTCTGGATTGTCACATTGACGGGAAAGTTACTTGTAACTTTTAATAAGTCAAATAAAAATATGAAAGGCAAACCCACATGTAACTTCGAGTAAGTTACGCAAAACTTTTTTGAGTAAGTTATCTGTAATTTTGAATAAGTCCCGTAAAAGATGAAAGGTAAATTCACGCATAACTTTCAATAAGTAGCATAACAAGATGAAATGCAAATTCACGTATAACTTTCAATAAGTAACATAAGAAGATGAAAGGCAAATTCACGTATAATTTTCAATAAGTAACATAACAAGATGAAAGGCAAATTCACGTATAACTTTCAATAAGTAACATAAAAAGATGAAAGGCAAATTCACGTATAGCTTTCAATAAGTAACATAAAAAGATGAAATGCAAATTCACGTATAACTTTCAATAAGTAACATAAGAAGATGAAAGGCAAGTTCACGTATAATTTTCAATAAGTAACACAAAAAGATGAAAGGCAAATTCACGTGTAACTTTCAATAATTT
>NW_013694534.1:0-760 GCF_000517525.1 Limulus polyphemus | reverse complement strand
AAACTTCGAGGTGCGATGCATCCAGTGGGTGCAACACAGATTTACCATTGTGCAGCTTTGTGCTTAACATGTCATAAACTCATATATATATATATATTATTAAAATACGAGGAAAAATCTTGTTTACTGTAAAACACTTCTCAAGAAGGTTATTAGGTAACTGAAAGCAGATAATTAACGAAGTAACATTTTGAGGGAGAGCTAATTTTCGGAAACCACTTAATCATTATGTAATATACATATAGAGAACGAGCATTTCAGAGCTATTTTGAAAGAGAATGTTGTATATGCAGAAATAAAACCGAAAGCTAATACTTTGGAGATGAGATTTTTAAACAACATATGTGTCTTCTTCTTTAATTCCACCAGAACATAAATCTTCCGAGAAAACCTATCAGTTGTGTGAAGCTAAGAACACATGAAATATGGCACGGCATTTACAGCTAATGAACACTTTGAATATCTTAGCTTCTAGTTAATATAACAACAAAATAACCAACTAAAACCTGTAGAGATAATTAACCTTAGGAAGACAAATTAACTACTAAGGTATCTTCTCACCATGATATTAACCACTAAGGTATCTTCTCACCATGGTATTAACCAGTAAGGTATCTTTTAACCATGGTATTAACTAGTAAGGTATCTTCTCGCCATGATATTAACCAGTAAGGTATCTTCTCACTATCGTATTAACCAGTAAGGTATCTTCTCACCATGGTATTAACTAGTAGGGTATCTTCTCACCATGGTATTAACC
>NW_013694533.1:0-760 GCF_000517525.1 Limulus polyphemus | reverse complement strand
CTTGTGGGTTTCTTTCCATCTTTTAATTAGTATAAGTGCGTACAAGGGTGCAAAAACATAGAATGAAACAAAGAAACCGTTTTTCGATGATCCGAGATCCAAGAAATGGAGCGGCAAGACTTTATTTCTGTTTTATAACAAGCTTCATGGACTGGGTGTTACCTAGTCTCTGAATCCGAAGGTTCATGATTCGAGTCCCATTGGCGCAAAAACGCACTCCGCACTTTGAGGCGTGCAGTACCCCCATAATAGTGATGGTCAAATAACACTATTGGGATAGAGAAGAGTAACCCTAAAATCAACGGTGGGGGTACTGTTGGCTAACTGCCTTCTATCTAGCGTATTATTCACAAATAGGGACAGCCATTCGTTGTTAGCTCTTGTGTTGCTCTGCGCGGAAATTGTAAACAAACAAACAAGTTGTATGTTAACTCACTTATAAAGAATTCTGATCGGGGTTACTGCCCCCCAGTGGCACAGCGGTATGTCTGTGGACTTGCACTGCTAGAAACCGGGTTACGATACTCGTGGTGGGCAGAGCACAGCTAGCCCATTGTGTAGGTTGGTACTCAACTACAAACTTGGGTTGAAGTTTTAATTAATACATTTAATACAATTTCACAAAGTATAAGCAATTTGGATTTTGAAGAAAAAAATGAAAGTTGCTTATTTCATTTGTTGCCAATTAAGCGTTTGCATTTGGCACACAGAATTATAATATATATATATATATATATATATATATATATGTGTGTGTACG
>NW_013694532.1:0-760 GCF_000517525.1 Limulus polyphemus | reverse complement strand
ACTTAAAATCTAGTTTTATACTTTTTTACACTAATCACAACAGTTTAAACAGTCAATGCCAACCTGTGATTTGCACCTAGGTCTGCTCCAACTTTAAAACATTCACACTATAGAAGAACAAACTTGTTTAACTTGTGACTTATGGTTTGAAAACAGGATATATTCATTAAAAGTTGCTCTGAAACTAAAACTATATTGTGTTCTATAAGACGCCCACTACCTTTATTCCACGTTAACAAAGAATTATTTATCAAATATCGAAATCGGAAAGGTAACGATAAAAAAAGAGCTTAATGATATCTTTGTTTAATATGTGCGGCAGTTGATACTTGTCTCATGTTAATCACATGCACAATCTAACGGGCAGTGTTTAAACAAATATTATTTTTCTATTTTTCCAAATATCGAAGGCAAATGTTAACTCTCTGGAGAGATGTCTTAACAGGGCAACATTTTAAAACATGAGCTAAGAAAACATGGCTTTTTAACCAGTCTTTGTAGTCAAAAACGTGGCTGGTTTCGTTTAATTCTTTATAATCATGGAACGTTGAGTTTAACAAAACCTGAAGATTTACTCATGGTTTTAGAAGTTGGGTCATATTTACATATTGAACCCTCCCCAGCTGCTATACTTACAGGCAATGTGTAACATGTTTTTTTATTTGCATTGCTTTATTAAATAATAGTTTGTATGATGGTCAGTAATGAAACTCTGTATTGATCGCACTCAAGCGGCAAAGCACAGCCTATAATTTGTTCA
>NW_013694531.1:0-760 GCF_000517525.1 Limulus polyphemus | reverse complement strand
CCAGAGTGTTCATTGTTGAATGATGGTGTGCTTGAATAGGTTTATTCTTCAAGTGTGTGTGGTGAAGGGTTTGTTCTTCAAGTGTGTGTGTGAAGTGTGTGTGTGTGTGAAGGGTTTGTTCTTCAAGTGTGTGTGTGTGAATGGTTTGTTCTTCAAGTGTGTGTGTGTGAAGGGTTTGTTCTTCAAGCGTGTGTGTGTGAATGGTTTGTTCTTCAAGCGTGTGTGTGTGAAGGGTTTGTTCTTCAAGGTGTGTGTGTGAATGGTTTGTTCTTCAAGTGTGTGTGTGTGTGAATGGTTTGTTCTTCAAGTGTGTTGTGTGAAGGGTTTGTTCTTCAAGTGTGTGTGTGTGAAGGGTTTGTTCTTCAAGTGTGTGTGTGTGAAGGGTTTGTTCTTCAAGTGTGTGTGTGAATGGTTTGTTCTTCAAGTGTGTATGTGTGAAGGTTTGTTCTTCAAGTGTGTGTGTGTGTGTGAATGGTTTGTTCTTCAAGTGTGTGTATATATCCGATCGGATACGACCCTTATAGACTGTAGAGACGACGGGGAGAAACGATTGACAGGGAAATAAAAGAATTAGCGCCAACAGAACAGCAGTTGGAAAAGGAAAGATGGCACGATATTACAAAGATCGTTAGCTCTGAAAAAGTAAAGCTGCTAAGGAAACCGCTTCTGTCATCTCCGTTACCATGGCAGCAGTTGAGAAGTGGTATCGAACAACTCTCCGTCAAAGCACGGCGTTTTTGTTTTTTTTTTTTTATAGAAA
>NW_013694530.1:0-760 GCF_000517525.1 Limulus polyphemus | reverse complement strand
GTAATTAGTTAACATAACTTGTTTGTATTGATTAACCACTAGTAACACGTTTCTTTCAACAGACTGTTTATTGGACACATTTTTAAAGTGTAATTAGTTAACATAACATGTTTGTATTGATTAACCACTAGTAACACGTTTCTTTCAACAGACTGTTTATTATACACATTTTTACCGTGTAATTATCTAACACAACACGTTCCTTTTAACAGACTGTTTATTGTACACATTTTTACCGTGTAATTATCTAACACAACACGTTCCTTTTATTTTCAGAAAAAGCAAGGCAGCTGAAGAATATGAGCTTGAACCGAAACCTTCCTCAACGTTAGAACCAGTCCCATCAACGGTGTAATCATTACTATAAAACTAAAATATATTTACTGTTTCAGCTTTTCTTTTATAACCCAGTTGTTAAAAAACATTTCAGAATTGTAGTTTTTGTTATTGGTTAGATATGTTATTGTTGTACATATTAAGTGAAATCACAATATCGGATTAAAAATTTAATTTCAACTAGAAAGAATAGGACGCTTCTGGTCACTTTTATACAGTAGGTAAATAATTTCGTTTAAGAAACGACCAATCAGTGGATCAGAGGGAACTTATGTGTAAGACAGGTCTTCAATAACATTCGTGTTAGATTTGGCTTGTTATAAAACACGAGGATTATCTGCCCTAGCCGTTCTGTTCCCCAGTAGGACAGTGACAAATATATGGTTTTGTTTGTTAGTTTTGAATTTCGCGCAAAGCTACACGC
>NW_013694529.1:0-760 GCF_000517525.1 Limulus polyphemus | reverse complement strand
TCATGAGACAAAAAATACTTTAAATGTTTTGCACGGCTACATATGCATGTCCATCACATTTAGCCTTCCGAAATGTCTAAACCCATTGAAACCCTTCCTTGCATGGATATTTAATTTCAAAAGATTTTTGCAAAATTTGGCTATACAAATGTTTTTAGTTTATACTATGTTTAGAGTTAGAGTACGAAATTCTGGAAACATATGACTTTTACTGGAGTTCTTAACATCTATATTAGTTTGACAATTAATTAAGTATAGATGAAACAAAAACTTATTGTATAATTGTTTTTCTTATATTTTGTCCTATTTTTGAAAACATTGAAAGTAAAAAGCAATTGTTGTTAGGCATTTTTAATTTAATTTGGTTACGTAATGTTGAACTAAGCTATAGCTCATTACTTTTTAGACATTTCTATTAATAAACAAGCTTGGCTTTTGATCATACTACAATAGAAAAATCCTCGAAAACTGTAATGTGAAACATAACTGTCACGTCATATTTTCACCTACACGTGACTCCCAGTTGTCATGTGTCAGCCACATGCGAATTTACTACGCTCATTAGCATTTTTGTTTGAAGCGAGGGTTCATCCCTTTCAACAGTATTAGTTTAGGATGTTTACCGGAAGTCGTATGCCATATAAGAAGCATTTCTGAAGCTAAATGGGATTATGCCGGAGATTAAACATCTCATTGAGGCTAAAAGGTTGTAACAAGTTTAATAGTGCAAAAAGATAATACACTTAGGATTAAAGTTACT
>NW_013694528.1:0-760 GCF_000517525.1 Limulus polyphemus | reverse complement strand
GCGAGTCGAGCGCCCTAACCACCTGGCCATTTTCAGAGAGAAAAGAATCTGCTTAACACCTGCCATATGGTTTGATAGCATTTATCGCGTTCTTTATCATTCAACAATCTTATTTTAATAGCAGCACTAAAAAGACGTTCCCCATTTCGTCAAAAGAATGCATTATGTTTAGAATTCTAGGTGAAGACATTAGGTATAGAAACGGAGAGAACACTAAAATAAATGCCTCATCAACACGCACATTTAGCATGCACTTACATATGAACAATAAAAGTCTACGGATTCGATGAGAATTCACATCTCATTTCCGAAATATTATCGCTATGATTGACATCCTAGGAATTCATATCCATTTTATCTTCTACATTTTGACTCGAAAATTCTTTAAGCCTTACTTCCCAAATTTGTCACATTTCTGGTACGTGCGCTCAGAAACACTATGGAAGCATTACGTTGCAATGACTTAAACCAATGCGGATCGTAACTCTGGTCTGAAAAAACGTATTACAAGATAAACAGTTTTATTATAACAGCACTGATTCTTGACCTTTGATGAACTTCGAAGCGTTAAAGTTTTAGTTAACTGAACAATTTCATATCCTAGTATTTTTCAGTTAATGACACTTTCATTCCATTCTACCTTAGTTTCATGCTTTCATACCCCTAGGTAACAATTCCTTGTTCTAAAATATTTCCAGGTCAACATTTCGTATTCCAGTATATTTCCAACTGTCAGTTTTTTATTCTAGTAAACTTCGGG
>NW_013694527.1:0-760 GCF_000517525.1 Limulus polyphemus | reverse complement strand
CAGCTACTGTATATACAAATCACAAGTAGTTACTTATAGCTACTGTATATAAATCACAAGTAGTTACTTACAGCTACTGTATATATAAATTACAAGTAGTTACTTTATAAATCACAAGTAGTTACTTATAGCTACTGTATATATAAATCACAAGTAGTTACTTATAGCTACTGTATATATAAATCACAAGTAGTTACTTATAGCTACTGTATATATAAATCACAAGTAGTTACTAGCTACTGTATATACAAGTCACAAGTAGTTACTTATAGCTATTGTATATACAAGTCACAAGTAGTTACTTATAGCTACTGTATATACAAGTCACAAGTAGTTACTTACAGCTATTGTATATATAAATCACATGTAGTTACTTATAGCTATTGTATATATAAATCACAAGTAGTTACTTATAAAGTAACTACTTGTAATTTATATATATACAGTAGCTGTAAGTAACTACTTGTGATTTATATACAGTAGCTATAAGTAACTACTTGTGATTTGTATATACAGTAGCTGATATAGCTACTGTATATATAAATCACATGTAGTTACATATAGCTACTGTATATATAAATCACAAGTAGTTACTTATAGCTACTGTATATATAAATCACATGTAGTTACATATAGCTACTGTATATATAAATCACAAGTAGTTACTTATAGCTACTGTATATATGTAAATCACAAGTAGTTACTTATAGCCACTGTATATATAAATCACATGTAGTTACTTATAGCTACTGTATATATG
>NW_013694526.1:0-760 GCF_000517525.1 Limulus polyphemus | reverse complement strand
AAAGCTTTATTATATTTATATACACGTACATATCTACGTGCACATACTTACTCTTATTCAAAGCTTTATTATATTTATGTACACGTACATATCTACGTGCACATACTTACTCTTATTCAAAGCTTTATTATATTTATATACACGTACATATCTACGTGCACATACTTACTCTTATTCAAAGCTTTATTATATTTATATACACGTACATATCTACGTGCACATACACAGAGCTTTGATTGGCCATGGTTACCTGTTCGTTGTACTACAATATGATTACAGATAAAGCTGATTTGGTTGTTTACTGAAATTTGCGCAAACCTCCTCGAGGTGTGCTGAAAAGAAGAGAATGTGTTGGTGACGGGATTCGAACCCACGACTCGCAGATTGCGAGTCAAGCGCCCTGATCACCAGGTCATGTCATAAAGCTGATATAACTAACTAAAGCTTTAAAATTCCTAAATTGATCGACCATATATATAGATAAATACGAGCAGTCTTATATGGTGTTATATTTAATATACTTTTAAAATCAAATGTCGTTACTCGACTGGCTCACACATCACCGACAGCAACACCTCTATTTAAACTGTGACTTACATTGTATCATTTACGTCTTTCTCGTAGAACTGTCTGTCTGTCTGTTTGTTCCCTAGCTAAAAGAAGCCTTTGGAAACCGCAACTCTCTTGAAAACAACAACAAAAGAAATAAAAAAAGTAACAATTAGTAACGTCTTGATATATATATATATATATATTATTT
>NW_013694525.1:0-760 GCF_000517525.1 Limulus polyphemus | reverse complement strand
ACTAAACTATTTTTGTAGTTGACTAAATAGAAGAGTATTCTATCAACTCTTGCCAGTTTACTAAACTATTTTTGTAGTTGACTAAATAGAAGAGTGGCAACAGTTGATAGAATAGTTTACTAAACTATTTTTGTAGTTGACTAAATAGAAGAGTATTTTATGAACTCTTGCCCCAGTTTACTAAACTGTTTATAAATAGTGGCTGATTAGTCGATAGTTTTTACTATTAATTCCGAAATATTAGAACCAGTATGAAAGAACCATTACTGTGTTATTTTTATGTAGAACCAACATGGCAGCCTCCTTCTTGTCAGAAAACCCCATGTTCTATCGTACCCGTAAAATCAGAAGCTGATTGTAAATCTCTTCAGAATACAAAAGCTTTCAAAGGAATATCAGACGTTTTCGAGTACTCAGAAACTATTTCGGACAAAGAAGTTTTCCAGGTTAGTAATAAAAGAATACGAAATAAGTAAACTATATAATATGTAATTCATACAGTATTCAGAAGTTAAGACTAGAGAATATGTAATTCATACGGTATTTAGAAGTCAAGACTAGAGAATATGTAATTCATACAGAATTTAGAAGTTAAGACTAGAGAATGTGTAATTCATACAGTATTCAGAAGTTAAGACTAGAGAATATGTAATTCATACGGTATTTAGAAGTCAAGACTAGAGAATATGTAATTCATACAGAATTTAGAAGTTAAGACTAGAGAATGTGTAATTCATACAATATTTAGAAGTCAAGACTA
>NW_013694524.1:0-760 GCF_000517525.1 Limulus polyphemus | reverse complement strand
TTGACATAGCATACAGGAGTTTATAATTATATGTTATTGACATAGCATACCAGGAGTTTATAATTATGTTATTGACATAGCATACAGGAGTTTAAAATTGTTTCAAAGTAAAACTGGATCCTGCTGGATATTAGATGAACACTTGCATAAAAATAACAGTGGAATATTTCCAACTGCATGCTAGGTGTTTCTGGTCTATGCAGATCACGGATTTGTAAAAGTACAGGGCCAGCACAATGCATCCATAATGAGGGGCTTCCCCCTTTTTTAACATTGAAATTATTTTGAATAAATTATTATTATTTTTTATAGAAGTGAACACAGAACCTGTTATTTAGGTGTGATGTTATAAATCACACTAATTACTGCCACTAGGGTATGTACACTGATTATATGTACCCCACCATTAATCTGTTTATCTACTTATACATTTCTTCTGTACTGATGGTCATAATGTTTAATAAGGGATGATCTGGTATCAAATCCCCCCTCCATGAGGTAATTCCCCTTTATACATAGTTACAAGGAAAACTGGGGAAGGTTTCAATGTATTTTGTATCAATATTTGAGTTGACATAACTAAAGCACTAAAAAGAAACATTTCAATATTGAAACTGGTTCTGCAACTTAGGCCTACAAGGAACTGGTTGTGGAACTTAGGCCTAAATGGGGAGATACAGTGGAGTCTTAGTGTCAAACCATGTTGTGAATTTTAAATGTTTTTTTACAACTAAGTGATGTACGAATAAAACAATAGAAT
>NW_013694523.1:0-760 GCF_000517525.1 Limulus polyphemus | reverse complement strand
AGTGTCCCTGACAGTGGCTACTGCAATGTAGTGTAAATGTGTGTCTTGCTGTATTAAAAACTTTGTCGTAGCAAAAAACCATATGCGATTTATTTAATAACTTTAACATGTCTTTGATCAGCTTGGAAGAAGTTTGGCGATTTCAAGTTCAGGATTAAACCAATAGCAGTTTGAACTCTCAAAGTCTAAGAAATCTACAGATAAGCATCTTTACCAGACAAAAATAGTAACACAACAAACAGTACTTTCTCCGCTCCTCGTTTATATTTTTCAAAGTTAAATCCCGTTGATATAAACTTTCTGTAAGGTCTTGACCTTCGTGTACAGTGTTAAGAAACCTTAATCCTACGTTAAAGACTGGTGTTCCTATATCTTTAATGACCCCTAACAAATACTGATTTTTTTTATAGAATTTCAAGTTGCCTTAAAATTATTTTTTTATTCAGACTCTAAATGACTTCAGGAAACTAGCCAAGTTATACTAGGGTGACAATGGTTGTATAGACACGTTGTGCCAACGTAAGTTGATAACTAATTTAACCTGGGATCACTTATAGTCACACTTCTTTCTCTTTACCTCTTTCGCTTTTAACAAACCACCCAAGATTTAGAGGTTTGAGCTCCAGCAAAGAACTTCATACGCCTTTCAGGCTGGAATAGTTTCGCATGTAACAAATTCTAAAAAAACAAACAAAAAAACAAGAAACAAAAAAAAAAAAGGTAAACGAATACGTAAAGGAAAGCAGAGGTTTAAAGATAC
>NW_013694522.1:0-760 GCF_000517525.1 Limulus polyphemus | reverse complement strand
GACTCCATGTAAAAGTTCATCTCCATGTTACCACTGATCCCCACCAAAATGGAAAGAATGACTCCGTGCAGAAGTTCATCTTCATATTACCACTGATCTCCACCAAAATGGAAAGGATGGATCCATGCAGAAATTCATCTTCATGTTGACACTGATCCCTACCCTTATCATAGAAGATCCACATCGCTTCCTAGCGAAAAAAGTTGTCATGATCAGGTGTCTTTGCCCAAACAAAATAGAACGCTTTCTACTGTGATCTTAAATCTAGAGAGGTGTAGGTTGGAGAATGTTTCGGTAACCTCTCCCTCATTACTAACTTGAAGTTCCCTCCTTGGGACAGCGGTTTACGGACTTGCAACGCTAAAATCCTGGGTTCGATTCCCCGTGGTGGACTCAACAGATAACCAAACGTGACGTTTCTCTAAAACAAAACAAAAACTATCTTGAATATGAATAATTCGTAATGATGGCAAGTTAACATGTGTGATAGCAACATTATACACGTTAACAATATATGGACTTGTGGATGGGTGGTTCACCAACAAAGGTAGGAGTAACAAACTCTCCTAAAGTAGCTGCACAGACTCACGATTATAAACTTCCTTATGTTAGCTTGGAAAGTGTTCAATTGTTTAATTTTAAACCTTCAATACTCTCTGATACTTTCTTATATTAGCTTGGAAAGTGTTCAACTGTTTAATTTGAAACCTTCAATTATAAGGAAGTATCAGAGAGTTCAGCTTGGAAAGTGTTCAACTGT
>NW_013694521.1:0-760 GCF_000517525.1 Limulus polyphemus | reverse complement strand
CTCTTACAATATTTTTTGAACTAGTTTGAACTTTAGGTAAAATTTTGTTGTTGTAGTTTCATTTTTTGTTATATATAGTTTCAGTGTTACGATAACTTGGTTGAAATTGTTTTTATTATTCTGAGAAAGACACTTACCTCTCCTATTCCACAAAACTCTGTGAAAATACGATGTTTTTCTTCACACCTTCTAACATATAATTACTCGTTGTTCTAAAAATAACACGGTTTTTACGTGCACAGGTAAAAAATTCAGTTAAATCTATTTCTGTAGTTGTGAACACAGAATAACTTCAAACAAAATAAATATTGTAATACCTACTTTCAGTGCCTTTAGAGTGAACCTTGACGGTTAAAATCTCTTGTTCAACTAAATATCATCATTTCAAAACGCATGCTTTTGTTAGCCTTTCGTTTGCTAAAAACTGTGTTACGGTCATGTCCAAAACACTGGTCAAATAAAGTGCGAAGCGAGCGCTGTATATTCCAAGCCGGACAATCTTTTGTATACGGTCACAACATTGTTCAAATGTGATAGAAACCAAGTGCTGTATTTTCCAAACCGGACAACGTTTTATATACGGGTTACGCTATGGTCACAACATTGGTCAAATATGATATAAACGGATTACACTATGGCCACAACATTGGTCAAGCATGATACGGAGCAAGACTTGTGCGTAATTTATCAAAGACGAGTGCTTTCAAAACAAACTCTTAACATGAAAAATATCTTGTTCGAGTGTTGTTGTTATTTTTTT
>NW_013694520.1:0-760 GCF_000517525.1 Limulus polyphemus | reverse complement strand
CTCTCACATATCAGAGTAAGAAGTGTAAACGTCCTGCAGAGTATGAAAACATATGTAACTCTTACCCTTGGGAACTATATGTAACTCTTACCCTACGTAACTATATCTAACTCTTACCCTTGGGAACTATATGTAACTCTTACCCTTGGGAACTATATGTAACTCTTACCCTACGTAACTATATCTAACTCTTACCCTACGTAACTATATCTATCTCTAACCCTTGGGAACTATATGTAACTCTTACCCTTGGGAACTATATGTAACTCTTACCCTACGTAACTATATGTAACTCTTACCCTTGGGAACTATATGTAACTCTTACCCTACGTAACTATATCTAACTCTTACCCTACGTAACTATATCTATCTCTTACCCTTGGGAACTATATGTAGCTCTTACCCTTGGGAACTATATGTAACTCTTACCCTACGTAACTATATCTAACTCTTACCCTTGGGAACTATATCTAACTCTTACCCTACGTAACTATATCTATCTCTAACCCTTGGGAACTATATCTAACTCTTACCCTTGGGAAATATATGTAACTCTTACCCTACGTAACTATATCTATCTCTAACCCTTGGGAACTATATGTAACTCTTACCCTTGGGAACTATATGTAAGTCTTACCCTTGAGAACTATATGTAACTCTTACCCTTGGGAACTATATGTAACTCTTACCCTACGTAACTATATGTAACTCTTACCCTACGTAACTATATCTATCTCTAACCATTGGGAACTATATGTAA
>NW_013694519.1:0-760 GCF_000517525.1 Limulus polyphemus | reverse complement strand
GTGTGTGGTGGGGGGGGGGGCTATGAACACAGTTTCAAACATAGCACCCCCGGGATCAAAAGGGAAGCAAAGAACACAAAGTTTGACACTGTATTCGGGTTCGCGACTATGAAAACCTATTCTTATACGTGGGTGACCTTCTGGGCACGTTTTAGCAATCCTTTGATACCTCTTAGTAGGGGGCTACGCTGTATAGATAAGAACACCCTCAGACTACCCTGAATCCTCCTGCTAGCTACAGAACTGTAGGAGAAATTAGCTACAAACGTAATTAATATGGGCTGACTTTGTTCTAGTTCTGGTCACGTGCTATATTTCCTATTTCAGGAACCAGTATATGGAGGTCGACCCTAAACTTCGAGAAATACCAAATTCACTTAAGGAAATAACTGATATCAGGTAAATATTTACCTGGCAGTGGGTGGCTTTCCGATAACTGAGGAAGTATAGTGAATCAAGCCCTAAATGATTTATGAAGTTTCTGATCTACCCGTATGTAACACATACAAAATCTAGTTCGACGTTTAAAGGTTAAAGCCACATTATCTTTAGGACTAGTTCAATAGTATTTAACGTTAGGATTAGTATGGAGGTATTTACATTTCGAATGGCTTTAAGGTTAGTCTAAGGATATTCAATTTTAGGACTAGTCTAAGGATGTTCAACTTTCGGACTAGTCTAAGGATGTTCAACTTTAGAACTAGTCTAAGGATGTTCAACTTTCGGACTAGTCTAAGTATGTTCAATTTTAGGACTAGTT
>NW_013694518.1:0-760 GCF_000517525.1 Limulus polyphemus | reverse complement strand
GGAAGTAGAAAGGACTACATAAAGAAGTAAGAAGGGCCGTACAGAGGAAGTAGAAAGGACTACATAGAAAAGTAAGAAGGGCCGTACAGAGGAAGTAGAAAGGACAATGCAGAAAGGACTACATAAAGAAGTAAGAAGGGCCGTACAGAGGGCCGTACAGAGGAAGTAGAAAGGACTATGTAGGAAGGACTACATACAGAAGTAAGAAAGGCCGTACAGAGGAAGTAGAAAGGACTACATAAATAAGTAAGAAGTGCCGTACAGAGGAAGTAGAAAGGACAATGCACCAGAAGTAAGAAAGTGAACCAGTGTTTATTATATTTTACACTGTTGGCATTTCTCTTTGATGTGTGCGAGATACAAGAAAATTGAAGTATCATGTGTAATAGTAAAACTTATGTAAGTAGAATCTTTTTTTTAGAAACAAATAACATATCAAAAGACGCACCGTCCATTTTTGGAATTCTTTAGATATTGGTTTCCTTTCTTCCAAATAATATTCATTGGTTGTTCACCTCTAGAGATACAACTTAACCTCGTGTCTTGTCCCTTCACAGCAGACTCGCTTTTATACGGCATGTCAAATCGAGGTAAAGCTAGAGATAAGACGGGATAAGCTAACATTAAACTGACTTGTCATGTCAAATCGAGGTAAAGCTAGAGATAAGACGGGATAAGCTATCATTAAACTGACTTGTCATGTCAAATCGAGGTAAAGCTAGAGATAAGACGGGATAAGCTAACGTTAAACTGACTTGTC
>NW_013694517.1:0-760 GCF_000517525.1 Limulus polyphemus | reverse complement strand
CCAAGCTGAATGAAGTGTAAGGTAACCTA
Organism: Limulus polyphemus; assembly: GCF_000517525.1. Classification (NCBI taxonomy): domain Eukaryota; kingdom Metazoa; phylum Arthropoda; class Merostomata; order Xiphosura; family Limulidae; genus Limulus; species Limulus polyphemus. Next base: position 731 of record NW_013694517.1, on the reverse strand, counting down.
GACTACTATCCAAGCTGAATGAATTGTAAATAACACTAGCTACTATCCAAGATTAATGAATTGTAAGGTAACAATAGCTACTATCCAAGCTGGATGAATTGTAAGGTAACACTAGCTACTATTCAAGCTGAATGAATTGTACGGTAATACTAGCTACTATCCAAGCTGAATGAATTGTAAGGTAATATTAACTACTATCCTATCTTGATGAATTGTAGGGTAACTATAGCAACTATCCAAGCTGAATGAATTGTAAGGTAACACTAGCTACAATCCAAGCTGGATGAATTGTAAGGTTACACTAGCGGCTATTAAAGCTGAATAAATTGTAAGGTAATACTAGCTACTATCCAAGCTGAATGAATTGTAAGGTAAGATTAGCTACTATCCTATCTGGATGAATTGTAAGGTAACACTAGCTACTATCCATGCTGAATTAATTGTAAGGTAACATTAGCTACTATCCAAGCTGAATGAAGTGTAAGGTAACCCTAGCTACTATCCAAGCTGAATGAATTGTAAAATAACACTAGCTACTATCCAAGATGAAAGAATTGTAAGGTAACAATAGCTACTATCCAAGCTGGATGAATTGTAAGGTAACACTAGCTACTATTCAAGCTGAATGAATTGTACGGTAATACTAGCTACTATCCAAGCGTAATGAATTGTAAGGTAATACTAGCTACTATCCAAGCTGATTGAATTGTAAGGTAATACTAGCTACTATG
>NW_013694516.1:0-760 GCF_000517525.1 Limulus polyphemus | reverse complement strand
ACACTACTGTAATATGTTATAATACAGTAATATGTTATATTACTGTAATATGTTACACTACTGTAATATGTTACACTACTGTAATATGTTATAATACAGTAATATGTTATACTACTGTAATATATTATATTACTGTAATAAGTTACACTACTGTAATATGTTATATTACTGTAATATGTTATACTACTGTAATATGTTACACTACTGTAATATGTTACACTACTGTAATATGTTATAATACAGTAATATGTTATACTACTGTAATATGTTATAATACAGTAATATGTTATACTACTGTAATATATTATATTACTGTAATAAGTTACACTACTGTAATATGTTATATTACTGTAATATGTTATACTACTGTAATATATTATAATACAGTAATATGTTATACTACTGTAATATGTTATACTACTGTAATATGTTACACTACTGTAATAAGTTACACTACTGTAATATGTTACACTACTGTAATATGTTACACTACTGTAATATGTTATAATACAGTAATATATTATATTACTGTAATATGTTACACTACTGTAATATGTTATATTACTGTAATATGTTACACTACTGTAATATGTTACATTACTGTAATATATTATACTACTATAATATATTATATTACTGTAATATGTTTCAGTTCTAGGTTTTAGGACTCAGTACGCTTAAGCGAGATTTTGTTCAGGTTTTAGGATCTGGTAGGCCTAACTTAACTTTCGTTGAGGTTTCAGGTCACGTTAGGCTTATA
>NW_013694515.1:0-760 GCF_000517525.1 Limulus polyphemus | reverse complement strand
AAATATATATATTAAACGCAAAGCTGAGCAATGGCTTACCTGCACTGTGCTCACAGTAGGGATCGATTCTCGAGTTTTAATATTATAAATCCTCGAGCTTATGGCTGATCCACTAGGGGAGGGTCTTATAGATAAATAATATAGATTAGTTTTCACAGAATTGTTAAATAAAAATAAATCATCCTATGAAGTGGTATAGAAAAAAAAATGTTTTAATAAGTTCGGATTTGAAAATATTATTAGACAAATGAACTATTTATGTTTATGGATGTCTAGTAATAGTCCAGAAACTATTTATGTTTATGGATGTCTAGTAATAGTCCAGAAAACAGTTATTTTTTGCACTACTGGCATCGGCAAACATCGGCTAAGTCAGATAATGTTGACACCACTGCAGGTTACGTAGTGAAATTTTAGCAGATAGTTTATTCTATATCCAGTAACGACGAGACCTTTCGTACAATACCGGAACTCATTTGGCCGGCTGCGATAAATGGACGCTGCGCGAACAACAACTGTTATGGTGTGAACAAGATTAAGTAAGTGAAACGTAATTATTATCAATAATAATAATAATACCCAATTAAATTAGTATTATATATTTATCTTTAATATCACTCATTATTCTAGGCCAATAGACATCATTTCCATAATATGAATTTAAGAATGAACTCCGGATTTTTTTCCAAGTAGATAATTTTTAATAATTTTCGCCAAAAAAACTAATTGAAAAAAGTTTGTTGGTTTTTGAATTTCGTGT
>NW_013694514.1:0-760 GCF_000517525.1 Limulus polyphemus | reverse complement strand
CATTTTGATTATTTATATATTTGATATAGTCTGAAGACGGTTACATTTTAATTATTTATATATTTGATATTGTCTGAAGACCGTTACATTTTGATTATTTATATATTTGACATGGTCTGAAGACGGTTAAATTTTAATTATTAAACAAAATTTAACCGTCTTCAGACCATATCAAATATATAAATAATTAAAATGTAACCGTCTTCAGACCATATCAAATATATAAATAATTAAAATGTAACCGTCTTCAGACCATATCAAATATATAAATAATTCAAAATTTAACCGTCTTCAGACCATATCAAATATAATTATTTATATATTTGATATGGTCTGAAGACGGTTAAATTTTGATTATTTATATATTTGATATGGTCTGAAGACGGTTACATTTTAATTATTTATATATTTGATATGGTCTGAAGACGGTTACATTTTAATTATTTATATATTTGATATGGTCTGAAGACGGTTACATTTTAATTATTTATATATTTGATATGGTCTGAAGACGGTTACATTTTAATTATTTATATATTTGATATGGTCTGAAGACCGTTAGATTTTGATTATTTATATATTTGATATGGTCTGAAGACGGTTAAATTTTGATTATTTATATACTTCATATGGTCTGAAGACGGTTACATTTTAATTATTTATATATATATTTGATATGGTCTGAAGACGGTTAAATTTTAATTATCTATATATTTGATATGGTCTGAAGACGGTTACATTTTGATTATTTATATATTTG
>NW_013694513.1:0-760 GCF_000517525.1 Limulus polyphemus | reverse complement strand
GTGATCAATCTTGTACCTCAAGTTTATACTGAATATCTAAGATGAAGACGTGGGCAGCTTTATTTCAATAAAGCTTCCTTTGAATACCTTACGAAAACACGATGTTAAACCTGAAAATAAATAGGATTGTTTAGCAAAGTTTAACCGGAGTCATTATCTCCTTCATGCAACTGAAAGAATGGAGCTCTTTTTTTGGAGGTCATTCTTAGCCATATAGGGCCTGTAATTCTTATAATTACTAGCATGGTTCTGGATTCCCGTGTTTAAGTACTTTCAAGTACATGTTCTGTACTCTAATAGGGTTTTAAGTACGTTTGTAAAGTGAGATACTATACTAATTGTTTGTCGACTATGTGTTTTTAGCGAGTGTTAGGAAACGATGAACGAGAAGACGAGAGACGGATGAGTAAACTGATTGCTTTTATTCTCCCTACAAGAACGAGACGAATGAGTAAACTGATTGCTTTAGTTATCACTACAAGAACGAGACGGATGAGTAAACTGACTGCTTTAATTCTCCCTACAAGAACGAGACGGATGAGTAAACTGACTGCTTTTATTCTCACTACAAGAACGAGACGGATGAGTAAACTGACTGCTTTAATTCTCCCTACAAGAACGAGACGGAGGAGTAAACTGACTGATTTTATTCTCACTACAAGAACGAGACGGATGAGTAAACTGACTGCTTTAATTCTCCCTACAAGAACGAGACGGATGAGGAAACTGACTGGTTTAATTCTCTCTACAAGAACGAGAC
>NW_013694512.1:0-760 GCF_000517525.1 Limulus polyphemus | reverse complement strand
CAGTTTCTAAACCTACATTCTATCCTAAAGATACAACGATTTGGTTTTGTTTGTCCATTCAGTCATAGCATTCTCTAAACTGTAATTGGGAATTATGTTTTTGCCGTTTTGTCTTATTAAGTTTTATTACAATCCCATGAATGTCTGGAAGAAAATAGCAGTGTGGCATTTTTATTCATTTAAAGATTAATAGCCACGAGGAAAAGTAAAACAGCATAGCTGTCATTCACATATGAACAATTTTCATCTTCGTGAAGTTAAAAGTTTTACGTTGTTTATGACTTTTACCATTTATTTCTATTCACCGCTTGATATTGTACTGTTATATACCTCAACAGCTTTACAGGACATGATTGTCTGGAAGATGTTTTCGTCTGTAACTTCTCATCAAAACTAGCCAAATTTATATCAAAAAATTTTATCATAGATAGGAGCTACAACGTATATGCTCGGAATTTTAAACTATAAATTATTTCCTGTTTATTTTAGAACTTGATAAACAATCCCATAGTTGAATCTACTCAAAGTTACCTGAGTATTGCGAAGTTTAATGGCATAACTGTGGTATTTTCAGTTAAGCTGATTTCCGCACAACTATCGGATAGGTGTGCTTAATAACAGGAGGATCGAGCAGGATTTTTCCAAGTAACCTGTGTTCAACTTAACGACTTAGATTCAAGCTGTGTGAGAAAAAAAAATCGACTGGATATGTGATATTAAGTGTAAACAATGTATATTATAAGACAAATAAAAAGAAAAC
>NW_013694511.1:0-760 GCF_000517525.1 Limulus polyphemus | reverse complement strand
CCTTCTGTAATGTTGTCTATAAATTACATTTTTGTCCATTCAAGATCATATAGTAATTTTATGTTATTTTACAGAAAAACAAGAACAACATATTTGATCCATTTTGTAACTGATGTAAATCATTAAGCCTTTTTTTATAACACCCCTCGGAGACCCCCACATGCCGGTACTGAGGGCGTTACCAGGTGTCCTGAGTTGTGGCAAACTTCAAATAAACAACACGGGTAGCAGAAATATCCAAACAATTTAAGGCTATTTTATAATAAGTTTAGCTTCCACCAATTCTAGAAGGTTCTATTTCTTAAACCTTGTCCATAATGTATAAAGGAAAAACATAGTCTTCAACAGTAGTGAAGAACGTTTTAAGCCTTGTCAAATTATCGAGATGTGCATATCTTTCAAACAAATGCAGGTTTTACTGTTACGGTTGGCACAGTGTAGAGACAGTGGAGTATTAACTAATACTCTTTCAAGGCTAGGACCTGGAGCGCGACAATTTAAGGGACTCATCTTAGGGTTAAAAATTAAAAACAAAAACATTTCGCCCTAAGATGCACCCCCACATTGGTGAGAAGGAAGGTTTTTTTCTTTAATGTTAAGACGTCCCTGTATAGAGATATGTTTGAAAAACGATATCTTACAAAATAAATAACAATAAATGTTAATAAAGTTTAGCGTTATAATCACTGAAGTTATCTCTTTGGAAATGTAGCTACATGTGTGATTCCGTGTGAAAACGTCTTATAAGTAACTTATATCC
>NW_013694510.1:0-760 GCF_000517525.1 Limulus polyphemus | reverse complement strand
CTTATAATAGATATATCTTTTATAATAGGATCTTGAGGGCTAATATCCTTACTGGAACTGTGGAGCAAAAACAAAAAACACGATTGTCAAAAATGATCTTAAATATATGTAATGTATGTAGTTAAGGAAGTATTACAAGCATGTACTTTGATGATTTAGCCCATACATTAATATGAAGTTCTATGTAGTAAAAGGGCTAGAACTAGAACAGATAAAGCAAAATTTCATCATGAATGTTTTGATATAAAACCCCATCTAGCTAAAAAAACACCTATTATATTATCTTTACTCTCCAAACAGTTATACTAATACCATATAATCTTGTCCCTAGCTTTACAAACATGTGTGACGCGTTAAAAACATATCTAGCTAAAAAAAACACCTATTATATTATCTTTACTCTCCAAACAGTTATACTAATACCATATAATCTTGTCCCTAACTTTACAAACATGTGTGACGCATTAAAAACATATCTAGTTAAAAAACATCCATTATCTCATCTTTACTCTCCAAACAGTTATACTAATACCATATAATCTTGTCCCTAACTTTACAAACATGTGTGACGCGTTAAAAACATATCTAGCTAAAAAACAGCCATTATCTCATCTTTACTCTCCAAACAGTTATACTAATACCATATAATCTTGTCCCTACTTTACAAACATGTGTGACGCGTTAAAAACATATCTAGCTAAAAAACAGCCATTATCTCATCTTTACTCTCCAAACAGTTATACTAATACCATATAATCTT
>NW_013694509.1:0-760 GCF_000517525.1 Limulus polyphemus | reverse complement strand
TTTCGCAGCTACACCTACTACAACACTTGAATTTCGCAGCTACACCTACTGCAACACTTTACTTTCGCAGCTACACCTACTGCAACACTTGAATTTCAAATAAAACTAAATACACGTTTGGGAAAGACAAAAATGTGTATAATACTTTTACGTGTAATAAGTTAGTGGTAAAATAAAACGATCAATCGAGTAAGTAAAAACAGTATGAAGTTGTCATAAATCCTTATGTTTCACTACAACGTGTACCCTAGCATTGTAGGCCTAGCTTACCTTACGAGCTAACTGTCCGACAGCTCCTTCCCATACACCTGTATTATCTTTAGTTCCATGGGAATCAGCTAGGGGGTCTGGAAAGACAAGGCTGTCAAAAGAAAACGTTATAATTATTATTAAATATGTCTGACTTATATTCATTTGTTAAGTTTGTTTTTAAAGAGCTAATTACTGTGTCTGTCTTGTTTTTGTTCTGAAATATTGATAATGTTTAGAGTATAAGAAAATATATTGGGGGGATGGGGGGTAAATAAAGATAGTAATACATTTAGTAATTAGATAGGTCAGTGCCGCACTTACAGTTCTGAAATACCCTCGAGGGGATGCATGACCCCTCCTTTACTAGCCATAGGCCAAAAAAAAAAGAAACCTTTTTATAAAAATGAGCTATATATGAACCAACTTAAACAGGTTTTCAGTCTGTCTCTACTGAAGAGTTTAAGAAGTACGATGTACGAAAAAATATATAATCAAAGTTTGTTTGTTT
>NW_013694508.1:0-760 GCF_000517525.1 Limulus polyphemus | reverse complement strand
ATATATATATATATATATATATATATATATATATATATATATAACCAACTTTTTTAATGTCTTAAGCCTGCAGACTTACAGCTAAGCCACTGGATGTGGGGGGTTGGGGTATTTAAGAAAAACGTTAAAATACAGCACGTTAATGTTTTATACATTTTTTAAATATTTTTATTGACATTAAACTTCACTTATTCTATATAGAACATTTCAACAGTGTTTAATGTTCGTATACAACAGATCGGCAATCCTTCTAACATATAACCAATTTTAATAATAACAGGAAACCAAAGTTTTGTACAAACGCACATACAAAGAAAAAAATTGATAGGCCAAGATTAAGCTGTTTGTAAAGTTTCAGTTCTTGTCAGATTTGTGGCTAACAAGTATGTTTAGATCTAATGTTTTCGTGTTTAATCTTTAAGTTTAAATACTTTCTAAATGACAAGGTATAATTTATCTTTGCATTCATAAATTAACAACACCTGGTGTTTCAAGCCAGGCCTTTGTAAAATTACTGCAGTTAATACGAGATTTGTCTAAGTTTAAATGTTCAAAGTCAAAGACCATACACTATATAAATTACAATAACTTGCTTTGAACATTATAATCGTGTTTCTGAAAGTAAATTTAAATGAGCGAAATAAAAAACAAAAACAGAAAAATCAAAATTACTTACCGGTGTACTTCGAATAGTTTGTTCAAGCTGCCAAGTTAAAACTCACGAAGTAGGCCTAAACCAATTGCAATTTTTCGCTTTTTG
>NW_013694507.1:0-760 GCF_000517525.1 Limulus polyphemus | reverse complement strand
GCATAACTTAAAACGAACAAACAAAATACAAGCCAGAAGCGTTGCTTGCAGTGTGTGGGGAAATAGTAAAGTAACTCGAAATACAAACAACAAAAAGTGCTTTGCAAATATATTTTATATTAACTTTTTATTTGAAATTAGAAAAAGGATATTAAAGTGGTTTCTGAGAATGAAAGGGCTGTAATATTTAAAGGCGAGTCAGTAACGCAAGCAGAAACTTTTATTGATGACTGACCATACCAGCGAATTTATTGTTACAACAAACAAGAACAAGGCAACAAATAACGGTAATCTCCAAACAGTCCTTTTAGTTAAACATTAGCAAACAGTCCTTGTCTCAGTGGCAATATCAGAACACTGAAAAAAAAATACAACAAAGAAACATAATATTACAAACAGAAAAATTCAGTCACTTAACATTAGCCAAGTAAAGCATTTGAGGCTAAAACTTACAAGAATGTATGTACATGTTGTGCCAACACAACAACTGAAGTTTGCAAATAGAGATTTGTTTGTTAGTTGTTAAGCACAAAACTACGCACTGAACAATCTGTGTTGTACCCACCACGGGTATTCGAAACCTGTTTGTTTTATTAGTGTTATAAATCCACAAGCTTACCAATGAGACAATGAGGGCGCAAGTAGTGAGAATATTCGTCTTCTTAAATGCATAAGACTGGTTCATATTGATTAGAGATTCCTGATAAAGGTTATTGGTTTGAGATTCCTGATGAAGGTTATTGATTAGAGATTCCTGATG
>NW_013694506.1:0-760 GCF_000517525.1 Limulus polyphemus | reverse complement strand
CAGTAGATTGAGATGAAGATACGGAAACGCCATACACGAATACCTTTAAATGTCCTGCTGAAAATACTAGTAAAAATGATTTGAGAATAGTTAGAGATGAAGGTATAGAGACGCCATACAAAAATACATTTATGACTCTTGCTGTAAATACCAGTAAAGCTGATTGAAGAATAGTTGGAAATAAATATATTGAAACGCCATGCAAGACTATATTGAAACGTCTTCCTGAAATAACTAGTAAGGCTGATTGGACAAGAGTTGGACATAAAAATATTGAGACGTCATACAAAAATACATTCAAAAGTCTTGATAAAAATACCACTAGGGCTGAATAGACAATAGTTTCAGATAAAGATATAGAGACGCCATACAAGAACACATTTGAAAGTGTTGCTGAAATTACTGTTAAAGCTGGTGAACAATAGCTGAAGATGAAGACACGCTGACGCCATACAAGGATATATGTAAAAGTCTTGCTTAAAATACTAATAAAGGCTGATTGGACAATAGTTGGAGATGAAGTTGAGGAGACGCCTTACAAGAAGAAATTTAAAACACTTGCTGAAAATATTAGTGAGGCTGATTGGACAATAGTTGGAGATGAAGTTGAGGAGACGCCTTACAAGAAGAAATTTAAAACACTTGCTGAAAATATTAGTGAGGCTGAATGGACAACATTTCAAAGTGAAGATGAGGAGACGCCATACAAGAATACATTTAAAATATTTGCTGAAAATACTACTAAAGTTGATTGGACAAT
>NW_013694505.1:0-761 GCF_000517525.1 Limulus polyphemus | reverse complement strand
CCATATAACATGACTACATTTCTTTGATTTTTTTTTCAGTCATTATGTCTAATCCCATTTATACACTAGAGAATTGTCCAATCATTTATAGGTAGTATTACAACATGTTTGTTTGTGCCTTCACAGTTTATATCAAACAATAAAACTACGAAGAGAGGCAAATGATAAAGAGAACAAATATGGTAACAATAACCATGATATTTTCTACAAATTTCAAAATTCTGTTTTTCTTATGACTATACCCCATTCAACAATAAATAAGCAATGTCATTCAATAAGCACAACAAAGATAAAACTTCAATGTGAAATATGAATACTTATCATATACCATGTGGTATCCCAGTAAGTCAGAGGTATGTTTTCGGACGTTCAGCGCTAAAATCCGGGGTTCGATTCCCCTCGGTCGATAGAAAGCGGATAACAACTGTGCAGCTTTTTGCCAAAATAAAAAGAACAACATAACATACATACATACAACGTTTGTTTCGTAACTATACAGATGAAAGGAAAAGATACTGAATATTCTGTGTTTGTTTGGAGTTTTAAGTTATGGCGAAACTACTAAGGCTATTTATCGCAGTCCTTAATTTTCAACTACTGATCAGAAGGATGGCTACCAGTCAGCATTATTCCATCATCCAATACCCACGTTAAGGGATTAACTGTCACTCTTATAATGCACCTACAGCTTAAAATGCGAGTATTACTGTCTTGCATGGATTCGAACCCGTCTCTCCAGCTCTACCACATGACCAACACGT
>NW_013694504.1:0-761 GCF_000517525.1 Limulus polyphemus | reverse complement strand
AAAACTCATAGCCGTTATGCCGCGGCTAAAAATGGAAGAAACACTAAATCACATTAGACGAATTTATACTATTTAATAAATTTGGCCAATGTTTTATGCAGTTTGGTTATGTATCACCGCTGTGAAAAGAAGAAGAAAAATTGGGGACATCAGTGACACACACCCTGGTCCGGAAAGGATTCAAACAGTCCCGGGATTCTCTTCTATTAGCTTATGGGATCCCTAGATTTCAACCCCTCGTTGTATTTCATCAGATGTGAAGTGAAGAAGACGTACGAATAATTCATGTTCTTAACTGTGACTTGTTTTATCTCTTACATTGTTGTCCCTCGCCTTATACAACAATCATCTGATTTATTCCAAGTATTATATTGCATCGTGAAAGTATTATTGAAACTTAACGATTGTTTTACTTCTACTGTTATCAGTATATTATCATTGTCACGTCAGTGGCCAGAATATCGAGTTATGTCAGGAATGTTACTGGCGCAACCTGTTTCCAAGGGAGGTTCAGTAGTCTTTGGTTAATTGAAACGCATTGAAAGTTAGTTGGAATTTTCCTCATTCAAGAAATGTACCGTAACATAATTGTTATTTTTTTATCCTTTACTAATCCATTGATTAAAACATAATAAATAAAAAATAAACATGCTTATTAAACAAATAATTTTCCCAGAACTTTAACATTTACTTTTAAAAATCAGTGGTTAATTTAGTTTTTTTTTAATTACAAAAGGGTATTATTTAAATATACACTTCAC
>NW_013694503.1:0-761 GCF_000517525.1 Limulus polyphemus | reverse complement strand
ATAAAATATTGTACTTATAAGACTGTATTTTGAGTTAACTAAAACTGACCTCTATCGTGTAGAGTAGCTGGATGATATTTTGTTATTACTTCTCTTTGATAAAGTGACACAATCATGTTGTTTTTTAAGTAACTGGTGTCAGATCACTGATTATGTTCATGTTTTATTTAAGTAACTGATATCAAATCACTGATTATGTTCATGTTTTATTTAAGTAACTGATATCAAATCACTGATTATGTTCATGTTTTATTTAACTGTAACTGATATCAAATCACTGATTATGTTCATGTTTTATTTAAGTCACTGATATCAAATCACTGATTATGTTCTAGAAGAACAATCACCTCTACAGATTCTGGAAAAGTTCAATAGGTCAGCCGCTGGTGGTGTTTTTAAAAACTGTTACCGGACATCTAGTGTATTGACCCCACCTGAAAAGGTTGATGATTTCACTATAGACCAACACTGGATTTGTGGAAAAGAAAATTGTATTATATTTAGATGGACTTCGCCAGCCAGAAACGCTGCACAAACAAACGGTATGAAATTAGTTACAAAAAAATCAAGAGTCTGATAGTTCTAGATCACAAACAAGTATCGTGTCTGATAGTTCTAGATCACAAACAATTATCGTGTCTGATAGTACTAGATCACAAACAAGTATCGTGTCTGATAGTTCTAGATCACAAACAAGTATCGTGTCTGATAGTTCTAGATCAAAAACAGTTATCGTGTCTGATAGTACTAGATCAACAAAC
>NW_013694502.1:0-761 GCF_000517525.1 Limulus polyphemus | reverse complement strand
GACACGTTATCTAGTAATTATTATCATTGGACACGTTATCTAGTAATTATTATCATTAGACACGTTATCTAGTGATTATTATCATTAGACACGTTATATAGTAATTATTATTAATGACTCGTTATCTAGTAATTATTATCATTAGACTCGTTATGTATTGATTATTGTCATTAGACACGTTATCTAGTAATTATTATCATTAGACACTAGATAACGTAATTATTATCATTAGACACGTTATATAGTAATTATTATTAATGACTCGTTATCTAGTAATGATAATAATTACTAGATAACGTGTCCAATGATAATAATTAATTACTAGATAACGTGTCCATTTATCATTGGACACGTTATCTAGTGATTATTATCATTAGACACGTTATCTAGTAATTATTATCATTAGACACGTTATATAGTAATTATTATTAATGACTCGTTATCTAGTAATTATTATCATTAGACTCGTTATGTATTAATTATTGTCATTAGACACGTTATCTTGTAATTATTATCATTGGACTCGTCATCTAGTAATTATTATCATTAGACACGTTATATAGTAATTATTATTAATGACTCGTTATCTAGTAATTATTATCATTAGACTCGTTATGTATTAATTATTGTCATTAGACACGTTATCTTGTAATTATTATCATTGGACTCGTCATCTAGTAATTATTATCATTAGACACGTGATATAGTAGTTATTCTCATTAGACACGTTATCTAGTAGTTATTATCATTAGACACTTTAT
>NW_013694501.1:0-761 GCF_000517525.1 Limulus polyphemus | reverse complement strand
GAGGTGTTTACAAGACAAACTGAGTTTCAACAGAGGTGTTTACAAGACAAACTGAGTTTCAACAGAGGTGTTTACAAGACAAACTGAGTTTCAACAGAGGTGTTTACAAGACAAACTGAGTTTCAACAGAGGTGTTTACAAGACACATTGAGTTTTAACAAGGTGTTTACAAGACAAACTGAGTTTTAACAGACGTGTTTACAAGACAAACTGAGTAATATGATTTCGAAATCTTAACAACTGTTAGTAATATTCATCTTATCAATGATATAACTTTCATGCTAATAAACAGCATAGCGTAACTTTCATGCTAATATACAGCATGGTGTAACTTTCATGCCAATAAGCAGTATGGTGTGAGTTTCGTGTTAATAAGCAGTTTGCTGTAACTTTCATGTTAATAAGCAGTTTGCTGTAACTTTCATGTTAATAAACAGTTTGCTGTAACTTCATGTTAATACAGTTTGCTGTAACTTCATGTTAATACAGTTTGCTGTAACTTTCATGCTAACACAGTTTGATGTAGGTTTCGTGTTAATAAACAGTTTGCTGTAACTTCCGTGTTAATACAGTTTGCTGTAACATTCATGTTAATACAGTTTGCTGTAACTTTCATGTTAATACAGTTTGCTGTAACTTTCATGCTAACACAGTTTGCTGTAACTTTCATGCTAACACAGTTTGATGTAACTTTCATGCTAACACAGTTTGATGTAACTTTCGTGTTAACACAGCTTGATGTAACTTTCGTGTTAATAAAC
>NW_013694500.1:0-761 GCF_000517525.1 Limulus polyphemus | reverse complement strand
ATTATCTGATACTTTTAAGATGTAAACTACTATAAACAAGGACCATTAGGTGCTGTAAGTGGAAACTAGACTAGTAGAAGTATATTACCAGATACCTTTAACATGTAAACTACTATAAATAAGGACCATTAGGTGTTGTAAGTGGAAACTAGATTGTTAGAAGTATATTACCTGACACCTTTAAGTCTAAGATGTAAACTTCTGTAAACAAGGATCATTAGGTGTTGTAAATGGAAACTAGATTGTTAGAAGTATATTACCTGACACCTTTAAATCTAAGTTGTAAACTACTATAAATAAGGACCATTAGGTGTTGTAAGTGGAAACTAGATTGTTAGAAGTATATTACCTGACACCTTTAAATCTAAGTTGTAAACTACTAAAAACAAGGACCATTAGGTGTTGTAAGTGGAAACTAGATTGTTAGAAGTATATTACCTGATACGTTTAAGATGTAAACTACTATAAATAAGGACCATTAGTTGATGTAAGTGGAAACTAGACCATTAGAAGTATATTACCCGATACCTTTAAGATGTAAACTACTATAAATAAGGACCATTAGGTGTTGTACATGGAAACTAGATTGTTAGAAGTATATTACCTGATACGTTTAAGTTGTAAACTACTATAAATAAGGACCATTAGGTGTTGTAAGTGGAAACTAGATTGTTAGAAGTATATTACCTGACACCTTTAAGTCTAAGATGTAAACTACTATAAATAAGGACCATTAGGTGTTGTAAGTGGAAACTAGATTG
>NW_013694499.1:0-761 GCF_000517525.1 Limulus polyphemus | reverse complement strand
AGGAAATTGATTAATAAGTTTGTGAAAATAGAATGAGAAATAATAATTTTATACTATCAATAACAAGAGGGAATCCTCAATAGCCACGACACTTGAAATTCCTTTAGGCAGGATTAGAGTAAATAACTCGATGAGGCCTTGGGCGTGGTTAAATACATCAATCGAAAGGGTTTGACTTCCCGAGTCCAAAACTGTTATTATATCTCGGTCAAGGGATGACGGAACTATCAGCTAAAAGATTGTACTTGATAAAAAACAACAACACTCGGAGCTAAAAATGAGATCTTTATACCGTTTATTGTCATTATTAAAACAATAATGACATACTAATTTTATTATCTAACATTTAAAGAATTACATGTATCACTAGAAGAAGACCTACATATCATTACGTTTATATACTGGAACAAAAGTTGGACTACCAAGTTAACAAAAGTTGGATTACCGATTTAACAAAAGTTGGACTACCGATTTCATAAAAGTTGGACTACCAATTTAACAAAAGTTGGACTACCGATTTAATAAAAATTGGACTTCCGATTTAATAAAAGTTGGACTATCAGTTTAACAAAAGTTGGACTTCCGATTTAATAAAAGTTGGACTACCAATTTCATAAAAGTTCGACTACCAATTTAACAAAAGTTGGATTACCGATTTAACAAAAGTTGGACTACCGATTTCATAAAAGTTGGACTACCGATTTCATAAAAGTTGGACTACCGATTTAACAAAAGGTGGACTACTGATTTCATAAAAGTTG
>NW_013694498.1:0-761 GCF_000517525.1 Limulus polyphemus | reverse complement strand
TATGATTTTTAGCATTATAAACATACCAGAACAAGGGATTATTAAATCAAATTTTAATATTTATAAAGTATACATAATACTATTAACTTAACGTGCTATTCCTATGATTAAAGAGTTTTTTCTATTTTCCACATTCACATGTATGTGCATTGTAATTTATTCGTGAATTAAAATGAGCTGTTAATACTTATATTTAGAGATTATAAATTGAAGTTTATTCTACATACCTTTTAATATTAATTAATATTCTGAACTATACTGAATATTTACGCAAGTTTTTAAAGTTCATTAAAACGTAATTTCAAACAATATATTTGCATAAACTCCATCATGATGCACAATACACACATCATGATCAAAAATCCTCTTAAATTTTTATTTTTTGTTGCTCTGCTATAACTAAAAGTAAAAGAAGCCTAATATAATCAAAAATAGGCAAAACGTTGTGCTGATACTGTTACTTTAACTGTAGAATAATATAAGAATATTTAATATGTTCTCATGCAGACCTGGTGACTGATACAAGTTGAACAGAACAGAGAAATAAGCAGTATTTTAAACAAGCACAAATCACACAACAGTGCTATCGAACTATGCATTACATTTACTGGAACTTGTAGCTAAATAACCAAAACAATGTGCTGCAGTAGGCTAAATAACAAAACAATGTGCTGCAGTAGGCTAAATAACCAAAACAGTGTGATTCAGTAGGCTAAATAACCAAAACAATGTGATGCAGTAGGCTAAATAAACAAAACAAT
>NW_013694497.1:0-761 GCF_000517525.1 Limulus polyphemus | reverse complement strand
CATTATGGTAAACCATCTATATTATATTAAAGTGTATAAAGTATTACGAAACATCTATATTATATTAAACTGTATACAACATGGTAAACCATTTATGTTATGTTAATTTATATACACTATTGTAAATTATCTTCTTCCTCTTTAACTTTCTACGCTACGGTAAACCATTTAAATTATATTAAACCGCCCATACTACGGTAAACCATTTAAATTATATTAAACCGCCCATACTTCGGTAAACCATTTGCGACAGGTCAACATTTGTACACTATAGTAAACCTTTTATGCCATGTTAACGTTTATACAATACGGTAAACAATATACATCATTTAAAGTTCGTACACTACAGTAAACAATTTAAATTACGTTGACGTTTGTACACTACAGTAAACCTTTTACATCACATTGACGTTTGTACACTACGGTAAGCTATCTACATTATCATGTTATCACGTTATGGTTTCCTTTTTTAGTCCGGGGAGTTGATAGTTGTAAAATATTTCATAGTGTAAATTACGTTATCCAGTTGTAATTAATCCATTAGAATGTAATTCAGAATATGTTTAATTCCTAATGTTGACTGAACATTATTTCAGTCAACATTAGGAATTAATGATAGCGTTTTCTTGTTCACAGTAAGATTTATAGTTCATTATCAAGTAAACCGTTTTGAATTCTTAAATAAATAGCTTATAAGAAGGCATCTACTTGCTTAGAAAAAACATTAATTCCCCAGTTTAAAACTTCTTCCACTAACCTAA
>NW_013694496.1:0-761 GCF_000517525.1 Limulus polyphemus | reverse complement strand
ATATATCGATGTGAATGTTTAATTAGAAGTTTTTATTTACCATATATATATATATATCGTTGTAAATGATTACTCAGAAGTTTTTATTTACCATATATATATATATCGATGTGTAAATGTTTAATCAGAAGTTTTATTTACCATATATATAACGTTGTGAATTTTTAATCAGAAGATTCTGTTTACCATATATATATATATATCGTTGTGAATTTTTAATAAGTAAGTTTTTATTTACCATATATATATATATATATATCAATGTGAATGTTTAATCAATAGTTTATATTTACCATATATATATCGATGTGAATGTTTATTCAGAAGTTTTTAATTACCATATATATATGTGTATCGTTGAGAATGTTTAATGAGAAGTTTTATTTACCATATATATATATCGTTGTGAATGTTTAATCAAAAGTTTTTATTTACCATATAAATATATATCGTGTGAATGTCTAATCAGAAGTTTGTATTTACCATATATATATCGATGTGAATGTTGAATCAGAAGTTTTATTTACCATGTAATATGTATATCGTTGAGAATATTTAATAAGAAGTTTTATTTAACAGAAGTTTTTATTTAACATATAAATGTATGGTAAATAAAAACTTCTGATTAAACATTTACAACGATACATACATATATATAACATACCTTTATATATAGCGATGTGAATTTTTAACAGAAGTATTTATTTACTATATGTATATATATGTATCGTTGTAAATGTTTAATCAGAAGTTTTTATTTA
>NW_013694495.1:0-761 GCF_000517525.1 Limulus polyphemus | reverse complement strand
TTTCAACTGTCAAGTACTTCTGAGTAAACTAAATAAAAAGTTAATCTAACCTCTTCTGTTGTTGGTTTCATCTCTTGACCAAGCTATGTACAAAATGGTGATGAATATTGGAAATTGTAAACAGAATTCTAATCAAAATATTAGGTTTGGAGAAATTTCATTTTCTTTTCACTTTTAACTTTCTAAACATTATTATTGTCTGTTTTATATAAAACTAGCAAAGGTACTTGCATCTTGGGTGGAATGTTTTTCGTTGTCTTCGTGGGATGAAAAGAGGACGTTCACATACATCATTTGTTATGTAGATGTACTGAATATGATGTTTACAGTATACCTGGTGTTTTTTATTTAAACAATTTCAGGTGAAAATGTACAGGATTAATAGAAAAATAGCAACTAATATACAAAATTACTTCTTTATGCAGTTTGTAATGAAGGTTTTTGTGTTTATTAAATTCTCGCAGTCAGTACCATTACCATGTAAAGACTTTTTGGTAACTTATAAATATCTTATCCACATAGCTTTGATTATTTTAATATTTCTTTTCAAAGTACAATTGATATACAATATTAACAAATTAAAATCTTTTTTTATTTTAACAAATCTTTTCAAAGTACAATTGATATACAATATTAACATAATTAAACCTTTGTTTATTTTAATATTCCTTTTCAAAGTACAATTGATATACAATATTAACATAATTAAACCTTTATTTATTTTAATATTTCTTTTCAAAGTACAATTGATATATAATATT
>NW_013694494.1:0-761 GCF_000517525.1 Limulus polyphemus | reverse complement strand
ATTTTAGTTTTGGACCATCGAGGTGACACTACATTATTAGCCAGATGAAATATTTTAGTTTCAATTGTAACTTTTTATTCTGCAATGTTATAGTGAAAAATTTCAAAAATAATAATTCAAGGTACTGTTGACAGAAGTCATGAAGAGTACTGTCGATACTTAGATTAAATTATTAAAATAATCGTTTTAAGTATGAATTTAAATTTTATAATAAAATTTTTGTTTTCGAACACAGAAAATGAACATATAGAAGTATTTTAGTTATATTCATGTAAGATACAACAAGAGAAACCACAAACCCATGAATGTTTACCACTCTAAAAGCACTAAAATATGAAGGTAAATGTATTTTTGTTAAAGACAGAGTACACACAAACACTTTCAGATTTGATCTCCGTTTTATACATCAAAAAAAAGGAAAGCTGAACAGATGAGTTCATCTCCTGGTAACTGTGCTCTATAACTTGAACGAGAACACAGAATCACCTGTAAGAATGATGTAACAAGTAACCTGTGAATATTGTAATCCAGTGTATTTCTGATGTTCAGGTTCTGTCAGCTGTGATATTATTGAAACAACCCTCGAGACAGAACCTGTGAATACCATGATTCACTGTGTCTAGATACCAAGCATGAGTTTTCTATATTAACAGATCCTGTAGATCATGAAGTAGCTCGGGAGTTCTATTAAGATATATATAAAATAAACACAAAATGATAGTTGCACAAAGACAATCCTAAAGATAAGTTAACATTCTGTT
>NW_013694493.1:0-761 GCF_000517525.1 Limulus polyphemus | reverse complement strand
AAAAAAAAAAAATTAGCTTTTCCGAGGTTATCGTAGTGATTAAGTACATAAATATACATACATACAGAGAGAGAGAAACGGGGTATAATAACTACCTTGTACTTACCGATATCATGGAAATGAAGAGCCTTTTAAAACATTCCGACATCTCATCCGCGATATCATCTTTCAAGCTCCTTTGGTATACTGACAAAGAATGTTTATAAAAGCTACATTATTATACGCCTTGAAATTGTACAATGAAGAGAAAGATTAGAAAATAAAATGTATTCGGATACCGCTTATGCCCACAGGGACAATATCTTCAGGAGTGTTTTCATGGATTGGATTTCTTTTCAGTTTTTTCGACTTTCAAAAGGAAATAGTACTGTAATGGAGTTAAGCTCTAGAAATTGTTTTATTCAATATACTTAAAAAAAATACCCTTATTAAAAACCAGGTTAAAAATAAATTTGTTTAATCATGAAACTGTTCGGCTATAACTTAAATATAGAATAATAAAAAATTGTTTCGTTGGAGTTTCTGAATATTGGGTAACTTCAAAATCTTGAAATACTTTTTCATATTATTCCTCTTGAGTAATAATTAATTTTTCTGACGTGAATCCAAAGAAACACTTTAGATCATTTGAGAAGTTAAAATCAGCTTTAAAAAGTTTAAACAGAAAAGTTGTATTATTTGATCTTTAAGTTTGAGAAAACAATTTTAAAAACAAAATGTAAAATTTTCGTTGTATTCATTTTATTTAAATATTTATTTAC
>NW_013694492.1:0-761 GCF_000517525.1 Limulus polyphemus | reverse complement strand
GACGAATACAGTTATAGTTATAGTTTAAATTTGGGATAATATATTACATAATAACTAAAAGTGACTGCATGTGTCAACAAAACTTAAATATATTTTCAACACAATAAATAGTGCTATAATACATTATTATTGATGTTTTTCATCTTCAGTAAGAGATTTTTAAAAAATTAATAAAACATTACAAGAGTTTTTAGTAAAAAGTTATACCTTCGTGAATTTGCTCTTCACCATAAAATTCACTGTGTTTGCCAAAACCATTGATAAATCGCAGGGTGAGACATTTGATGATGTACGAATATTTCTTGGAGAACCAGCTTTTCGCATGGTTTAACCTAGAAGGCTTTTATCAAGAATAACGTTTGTATATAATGTAAAAATAAGTCAAAATTATAATCAAAAACAACTTACGGGAAATGACAAATATACACACAAAATGTTGTTTTCGTGAAATAATTAATTTTAGAAAAATATTTTCTTAAAAAATTATTAAACACAGTAGTATATATATATATATGTCTTAGGCACAGTAGTACTGTTTATGCCAATTTATGTTTGTAATATTCACTGTTCTGCCTTTATTTATTCAGAGTTCTAATGGCAAACTGTAGAATTGTGTATTATAATCATAAATAAATTATTTTAATTTAGAAGACTTTGATAAAGACGCATACATTTTCAAAAAGAGCCTTTAAATATGGCTGTAGTCTGGTATCATTAACATACTTAAATTCCACTTTGTTTCAGGCTTCCCCTGAAAATGA
>NW_013694491.1:0-761 GCF_000517525.1 Limulus polyphemus | reverse complement strand
CCAATATGTCTAGCACCTATTCAGGACTTTGACTGAATATGTTTCATGCGTTGCTGCAAGTTGTTTATTTTATTTTTTGGTGTCCTCCTGGAATTTTACAACTTTTTTACGCATTCACACACCGATGGGAAATATTACAAGCATCTATAAACAGTAAATTAACATTGAAAAGTTTATCAAAAACTCGATGGTCAGCTAGAGATGATGCTTGCCGAAGTCTGAATGAATTTTACTCTGAGATTATTGAAGCATTAACTTAAATTGAATACAACATAACAGAAAAGGACATCGCCCGGAGTGAAGCAAGAGACCTACGAATTCGTCTAGAACGTTTGGAAATCACTTTGATGATAGTTTGTTTTTTGTTGTTTTTTTTGGGGGGGGGGTTTGCTTGGCTGATTAAATGCAACAGGTAAAAAATTACAATGTACAGATATTGACATATCCATTATTTTTTGGAATTATACCGTTCTCTTATTGAGCTTATAAAAACATAATTTTGACTACTACGAAAAAAAAGCTAAATTAATATCAACGGAGATCAATTTCGAATTGGAACATTTTTTAGTCATTTTGGATATCTTACGAGCTGAATTAGAAAAAGACAATCTGTGTATAAACTACTAATTGAGAAATTTGATGTGCTCATTAAAATGACTGAATTAAGTCCAGCAGAAATAAGAAAACGTGCTATTTGAAAGACATTGAAAACAATTTGGTTGATGAATGCTTGCATTTTCGTAAACACCTACTACTGAAAG
>NW_013694490.1:0-761 GCF_000517525.1 Limulus polyphemus | reverse complement strand
ATATACAAAAACTATAAACTGTATGAGACGTAGATGCATATTGAAAATGAAGTAGCGTTATTATTATTATATTCATAATTAACTTGTCAAGCATTGATGTTATTAAATATTTTCACAAGTGCTCTGTATTTCGTTATATCAGTGTACAGGCAATAAATCAAAAACATTATTTCATTTAAGATACAATCCGTTGCGATCCAGCTTGGCATTTTATACGGCAGTGAATACGGTGGTAATTTGGATAATTGGATTCTGGAAGTTGCAGCAATAGAAAATTTGTTTTAGGCCATGTAAGAAAAATCTATTAATCACAGAGGTGATACCAACGATAAACGCTTCAGACTGGCATTCGCATATGCAGGTCTACGCAAAGCTAGTTTAACAAAGAATTGCAACAACGTAATATTAGTGGCATGGTCGTCAGCGAGGAAATTGACAAAACTTGATGTTGTTACTGACGGCGCGGTTACTAGAGATTACAAACCTGTGATGTGATCATGATAAATAAATAAAACAAAATGAAAATTTCAATACTTGATGATGTTAGCCCGTACTAAAAAGCAAAAAAAAAAAAAAAATTAATGAGAACGTTTGAACAATGGCGCGTCTGTTGCTAGGTGCTCATTGCGTCTACCAGTAAAACTCGCTGTTGTTAAGCAGCGTGGAAATAAGTGATGGTTGCGGCTGGCTGACTTTCGTCAAGCACAAGGTGCCTCATTTGGCGACGTCAAGAGAACTTAGGTTTGATAAAGCCAACAAAA
>NW_013694489.1:0-761 GCF_000517525.1 Limulus polyphemus | reverse complement strand
CTATCAGTCTTAACTTTCGTTCTCAAAGCCTCATATGTAAAGTGAAAATAATAAAAGAGTAAAACATGAAAAAATAAAATTAAATTGGAGACAAGACAACATGTAAAGAACAATATAGAAAATAGATATAAGAAAGATAAGAGAGATAGATTCGGGTATTCAAACCCACAACATCCCAATCTACGTCACCCTTCACTGCCTGGACACAGTTGTGGGAAGGTGGCTGCTCTCAGAAGAAGTGAAAAATTGAAGAAAGAGAAAGAAAACCACAATAGAAGTGGTTTACATCTGAATGAACAAGTCAGAGCAGGAATTGCCTGTTTCAACAATAGAAGTGGTTTACATCTGAATGAACAAGTCAGAGCAGAAATTACCTGTTTCAACAATAGAAGTGGTTTACATCTAAATGAACACGTCAGAGCAGGATTTGCCTGTTTCAACAATATAAGTAATTTACATCGGAATGAACACCTCAGAGCAGGATTTGCCTGTTTCAACAATATAAGTAATTTACATCTGAATGAACATGACAGAGCAGGAATTGCCTGTTTCAACAATACAAGTGGTTTACATCTGAATGAACAAGTCAGAGCAGGAATTGCCTGTTTCAACAATACAAATGGTTTACATCTGAATGAACAAGTCAGAGCAGGAATTGCCTGTTTCAACAATACAACTGGTTTACATCTGAATGAACAAGTCAGAGCAGGAATTGCCTATTTCAACAATACAACTGGTTTACATCTGAATGAACAAGTCAG
>NW_013694488.1:0-761 GCF_000517525.1 Limulus polyphemus | reverse complement strand
TACGTGTTACAGCGTCACGTGACTTCCGCTGTCGTAACAGTATGATATTAATAAGTGAAAAAATATTACAGCAGTAGTTTAAACTTTAAAACCCGGACATAAAGCTCTTATATTCTACAGTACTTGAACAATTTACAAAACTTTTCAAAGCCATATCCCATTTTACAGCACCTGATATTCACTTTTCTCACAGAAAAGACCCCTAAAAGGGTGCATGGAACTGCAATGCGTTTTTCCACGATGTCTCAAATGAGCAATAACTTTCATAGCTTTGCAACCATTCTTTTAAACTTTATTGTATAACTTATTGTCAGAAATTACTTTTAGTAGTATATGTAGTGATGTAAATATATGTGTTTACTGGGCTAAGGATTCTTTTACAATAAGTGCCTGTGACTTGTTGGCCATAAATTCGACAAGAAACAAACAGCATGCACTCCACATGTTTTAAAAGTAATATATGTATTCGAAACAAGTTAAAACGTATGTACAAAAGTCCATTAGGCCTATTCGATTGCTTTAGAATTCAGTTGACAAACCGAACCATCTTTCTATATTTTTATCGCAATAGTATCCACAAATAATTCACTCACATTATCGCATGAGTTACCACAGTTGTATCTTGAACTTCCAATAATCGTTTGATTTTTGTACTTCTAATAATCGTCTGCTCTTTGTACTTTCATTAATCGTCTGCATTTCGTCAAAGTCCACAGAGGCGGGTTCAGTTAGTTTAGAATACCCTTTCACAAGACAAATTA
>NW_013694487.1:0-762 GCF_000517525.1 Limulus polyphemus | reverse complement strand
ATTACTTAATAAAGTACACGACTTTATTAAGTAATAAAGTACACGACTTTATTTCAATGTAGATATTCAATTTGCAGGATGAAAAGCTGTTCAGGGAACTACACAAATCTCAGATATACGCTACCAAAAAAAAAACTTGAGGGAAACAGTATTTATTCAAAACATTTATCACACCTCGTTTAGGATGTACATTTAAGAGGTTCCTTTCAATGATGAGCCCCGCAAAACCCCCTTCATTGTTATATGGAGACGAAATTTAAAAATTTGAAAAATCTCAATATGCGTTCTATTCTAACACCCTTTGATCCTGTATGGACATTAAGAAATTCGAAACGTAGATGTTTATTTTAAAACGATTTCTTATATACCCATGATAGCTTGAATGTAAATTCGTGGATCCAGCCCTGAGAGTGCCCCTTGACCTTCATATAGGGGTTACAGTTTGAAAATGTTTAAAATATAGATTTGGAGTATTCTTTTGGACGTCTTTTTATACACGTCAGGATAAAATTTCCAGTAAACTTCTATAGTCAAACCAAAAAATTCCCGAAGTTTTCTTGATCCTAGTTTTTGAGACCGCGACACAGCTCTTTACATTGGACAAAAAACCCGAAATCAAAATAAAAAGAACACTAGAGGTCTCGGAGAAGAGGATTTATCAGGATTGATTACCACGTCCGTCAATTATTTTGTGGTCTAGAACAAAGGATTTATCAGGATTGATTTCTGCGTCCATCAATTATTTTGTGGTCTAGAGCAAAG
>NW_013694486.1:0-762 GCF_000517525.1 Limulus polyphemus | reverse complement strand
AGTAACATTCAATATCATTTTTTACAACCTAATCTTTTTATAATTGTATTTTCATCACCTTCATCTTCAACTCAAACAAACGAATTATGTAACTCATATGTTCTAATCTTATGGCATTTTGGAAAACAAAACAATTCTTAGATTTTTTTTACACCGACAATTATAAGTATTTTCGCTAAAACACATGAAGTTTCAATTACGTAAAATCTCATATAAATTTTCACGTACCTTATTTATTGACTTTATTGTTTGCTGTGTCCAAATCGTTTTCTCATAATCCAAAAAGTCTCAATCAACACTATTTTCCGTAGAAATCCAGTGCAATTTAACTCCAAGATTCTCATAAATATATCTAACAAACCCAGCACTTGATAGTTGAAGCAGCACCTTTGCAACTGCAATGGATACATAATGCACTCTGTCTACAGGGACTGTCAATACATTTAAAGTTTGTAAATTTATTTCTGACTCACAGTACTTATAATGTTAAAATCCTGGGCTCGATTCACCACGAGGAACAGAGTGCAAATAGAGTATCATGTAGCTTTGCGCTAAAAATAAATAATCAAATAATTCAACTTTAATGAGAAAGTCTAAATATTTAATAAGATGAATGATTATGAAATGCTTATTATGATACCGTCATCTTTAGGCTCCAACTAGACTCCTAATTTAAGGTTATGTTAATAGAAGTAAAATGTATAACATCCTTGAAATAATCATTATCCTTGTAACATCATTACAAATAAGAAATTTTTCTTA
>NW_013694485.1:0-762 GCF_000517525.1 Limulus polyphemus | reverse complement strand
CCATATAATGTAACAGCACACCAAATTAGCATCATTTTCTAAACACGACACACGTTGTGAAGTGATGTCAGAAAGTGTCTTTACTTGTCAAGGTTCTTACATCAACCGCTTTCTTCGGAATCCGATACCAAACAAACGTTTCGTCCCTAGACTTTAATTAGTATACCTTTCGGTCAGCGCATGCTCGTTGTTACAAGACGGTCATTGGTCAGGTGCAAAGATTGTATATGTTACATAATACATGTAAAAACTTTAGTGACAGTAAATGTTTCAATAGCATTCGTGAAAACAGGCTCAAAAACGACTTCAGTTTATGTCTCTAGAAAATACAAATAACTTTCATAAATAACAACTAAACTCAACACAAAATTTACTGGTTCTTTTTAACACCCAAAAAACATAATTGTAAGTAGAACAAAGCAAGTACTGGCCCAACACCGATCAATGTGGAACAAAGTTGGTATCAGATCAGAACTGATTAACGTGGAACAAAGTAGATATCAGATCAGAACTGATCAACGTCAAACAAAGTAGGTATCAGACCAACACCGATCAATATGGAACAAAGTAAATATCAGACCAACACCGATCAACATGGAACAAAGTAAATATCAGACCAACACTGATCAACATGGAACAAAGTAAATATCAGACCAACACCGATCAACATGGAACAAAGTAGATATCAGACCAACACTGATCAACGTCGAACAAAGTAGGTATTAGACCAACACCGATCAAAGTGGAACAAAGTAAATATCA
>NW_013694484.1:0-762 GCF_000517525.1 Limulus polyphemus | reverse complement strand
GTCCATATAATACAGTAAATAAATACCTGGTAATGTCCATAAAATACAGTAAATAAATACCTGGTAATGTCCATAAAATACAGTAAATAAATACCTGGTAATGTCCATAAAATACAGTAAATAAATATCTGGTAATGTCCATAAAATACAGTAAATAAATACTGGTAATGTCCATAAAATACAGTAAATAAATACCTGGTAATGTCTATAAAATACAGTAAATAAATATCTGGTAATGTCCATATAATACAGTAAATAAATACCTGGTAATGTCCATAAAATACAGTAAATAAATACCTGGTAATGTCTATATTACCAGATATTTATTTACTGTATTTTATCCATAAAATACAGCAAATAAATATCTGCTAATGTCCATAAAATACAGTAAATAAATATCTGGTAATGTCTATAAAATACAGTAAATAAATATCTGGTAATGTCCATAAAATAAAGTAAATAAATATCTGGTAATGTCCATAAAATACAGTAAATAAATATCTGGTAATGTCCATAAAATACAGTAAATAAATATCTGGTAATGTCCATAAAATAAAGTAAATAAATATCTTATAATGTTCATAAACTACAGTAAATAAATACCAGGTAATGTCCATAATATAAAGTAAATAAATATCTGGTAATGTCCATAATATAAAGCAAATAAATATCTGGTAATGTTCATAAACTACAGTAAATAAATACCTGGTAATGTCCACAAAATACAGCAAATAAATATCTGGTAATGTCCATAATATAAAG
>NW_013694483.1:0-762 GCF_000517525.1 Limulus polyphemus | reverse complement strand
GATACTGGAAGTACAGCTAGTAGAAGTTTAATATGTTGTAGTTACCGGTGGAAGACATGACACCGGGAGTTCAGCTAGTAGAAGTTTAATATGTTGTAGAGTTACTAGTGGAAGACATGACACCGGGAGTTCAGCTAGTAGAACTTTAATATATTGTACAGTTACTGGTGGAAGACATGATACTGGAAGTACAGGTAGTAGAACTTTAAAATACAGTAAAGTTACCAACAGCTTGGTACATTTGCTAGAACACAGAGAAATGTATGTATAGAAATTCAAGTAATCCTTATTTCACGAGTACACCTGAACCACACTAGACGTATGTTTTTGGTATAGATACATAATGGGTTATCTGTGCTTTGCCCACAACGTGTATCGAACCCATGTTTTCTCATCGGTACTGACAACAAGTATCCTCTCTCTCGAAATGAATAGGTTTTGTTTCTTGTTTGATTTTCTCTAATATCTACGCAAAGGACTATCTGTATATAAGCTGTTTTAATTTGGAAGTGATAAACAAGAAGGAAGGCAGCTAGTTAACAACACCCACCGCCAATTTTTGGCTCAATAAATAGTGAGATTTGCCAGAACCAACAGCCCAAACGTGCGAAGTGTATATTTGAGGAATGTGAACCATAAAACTAACTAACACTAGGATTTAACGTCTGAACACGCTAATCGCTAGGCCAAAACCATTTCTACATTTGTTATAAAGTATCAACATGTACTTGAACATTTATTTATAGACATAAAACTAGTAGT
>NW_013694482.1:0-762 GCF_000517525.1 Limulus polyphemus | reverse complement strand
GAGTTTCTGTGTAAAACAATTACTAAGTTAACATTTGAATGCAAAAGATTAATCGCACACCTAGGCTAATACAATGGCGTGCCACCACAAATGTGAGTCATGGTGTCACAGATAACATATGTAGCAACTGTATATTTAGTTCACACCCAAATCCCATCTGGTCTCTAAGAATGGTTTAATAGTGATTATTCTGCCTGTCAGTGCAATGACCGAAACAAAATGTACATCATCCCATGATTAAGCTATTTGCAAAGAGTTTGGTTGTGCACTTCCTTTGGCTATTCCACATATACTGATTTATTTGACAGGTAAATGGGGAATGTTGAATCATTTGTCCTATGTTTTAAAGACCAGTTTTTGATCAATGCACAAATATATGTTTTATTTTTTTCTGTTAATTCATTTGTTGTATATAATTGCCCTATTATGGTTCCCAGGTATCTGAGTTTTTGCTGTACAGTTTTGTCTGACACCGGTTGTGACATCCAATTTTAAACCCTTTGCAAGATTTACTTTCTGTTGTTCATTCGTTTATTTTGCAAAACTGTTCAATATGTAGTGGTCCTTGTATGCAACAGCTTTGTTTTTCATGCAGTTGTGTCTCTTTGCAGATTTTAACTGCAGCAATTCATGTTAACATCACCTTAAGACTATTGGTATTCACACATCAGTAACCTGTACAATCTCAGTTACAAATGTATCAGCTAGACAGTGTTACTATCATCTTTCTTTTAACCTCTTAGATCATTTTTTAAGTATTAG
>NW_013694481.1:0-762 GCF_000517525.1 Limulus polyphemus | reverse complement strand
TTTGTGTAGGTACATAAAGCTTGGAATATAACTGATGGTGCATAGGTAGATACAAAGTGGAGAATTATATTATTTCATTGTGTAGGTACATAAAGCTTGGGATATAGCTTGTGGTGCTTAGGTAGATACAAAGTGGGGGATTATATTGTTTGATTGTGTAGGTACATAAAGTTTGGGATATAGCTTGTGGTGCTTAGGTAGATACAAAGTGGGGAATTATATTGTTTAATTGTTTAGGTACATAAAGCTTGGGATATAACTGATGGTGCATAGGTAGATACAAAGTGGGGAATTATATTGTTTTATTGTGTAGGTACATAAAGCTTGGAATATAACTGATGGTGCATAGGTAGATACAAAGTGGGGAATTATATTGTTTAATTGTGTAAGGTACATAAAGCTTGGAATATAGCTGATGGTGCTTAGGTAGATACAAAGTGGGGAATTATATTGTTTAATTGTGTAGGTACATAAAGCTTGGAATATAACTGATGGTGCATAGGTAGATACAAAGTGGGGAATTATATTATTTCATTGTGTAGGTACATAAAGCTTGGGATATAACTGATGGTGCTCAGGTAGATACAAAGTGGGGAATTATATTGTTTAACTGTGTAGGCACATAAAGCTTGGAATATAGATGATGGTGCATAGGTAGATACAAAGTGGGGAATTATATTGTTTAACTGTGTAGGCACATAAAGCTTGGAATATAGCTTGTGGTGCATAGGTAGATACAAAGTGGGGAATTATATTGTTTAA
>NW_013694480.1:0-762 GCF_000517525.1 Limulus polyphemus | reverse complement strand
TGGTGACAGTAGATTAGTCCTCCAAGCAGACAGAAGGGAATCAGAGAATGGGAGTCCAAGAATGAAAAAGGGGAATGGCCATAAGCCATGGCATAGGAGGTCTGAAGTTGAGGAGGCCAAGGCATGTGAAAGTGTGAAATGAAGCTAATCTAAGAACATGTCAACATGGAATTGTATGGCAGGAGGAGGAGGAAAAAAAACCCAAATAATCCTCAGTGTGAGAGTCACATAGTAAGGAACAGGAAGAATCAAAAGACATAAGAGAAAGCAGAAGTGAAGAACAAACCACAAAGAGATTTGATAGAGGAGTAAGAACATTTTCCTCAACAGGTAAAGAGGCAAGAAGGTATCAAAGAACCCATAACATTATGAACTATGAGGGTAATGTCTTCCACAGTCAAAGAGCCTCCAGTGGCCACAGAGAAAGCAGAAGTAGTGTTAACAACATTGCAAGAACTTCAAGAGGAGGTAGCACTCACCACCACTTGAGAATTCATGGTAGTTGTAGTTATTTCCCAGATAATAAAAAGATTTTTCATTTGTTTATTTTAGTTAATTAATTGTGATGTACCTTAAAATTGAAGTTAAAACAACTAAAAAGAAACCAAAGAAATTAACACTGCAAAAAGGCATAGCAATTTTCATGGAATTGATTATGTTTAAACTTAAACATATCCATTAAAGACACTGCTGAAAATAAGAATGTAGTTAACTTCAAGTGCATGTGTTCAGAGGGACTAATGAGTATGGAGGATGTGTCAT
>NW_013694479.1:0-762 GCF_000517525.1 Limulus polyphemus | reverse complement strand
GTTCTAGTTGTAAGTGCTGTAAGACAGATGTATATTAATAACTTTACATACAAACTTCAACCAGTTCTAGTTGTAAGTGCTGTAAGACAAACGTATATTAATAACTTTACATACAAACTTCAACCTGTTCTAGTTGTAAGTGCTGTAAGACAGATGTATATTAATAACTTTACATACAAACTTCAACCTGTTAATAACTTTACATACAAACTTCCACCAGTTCTATCTAGTTGTAAGTGCTGTAAGACAAACGTATATTAATAACTTTACATACAAACTTCAACCAGTTCTAGTTGTAAGTGCTGTAAGACAAACGTATATTAATAACTTTACATACAAACTTCCACCAGTTCTATCTAGTTGTAAGTGCTGTTAGACAAACGTATATTAATAACTTTACAAACAAACTTCCACCAGTTCTATCTAGTTGTAAGTGCTGTAAGACAGATGTATATTAATAACTTTACATAAAAACTTCAACCTGTTCTAGTTATAAGTGCTGTAAGACAGACGTATATTAATAACTTTATATACAAACTTCAACCTGTTCTAGTTGTAAGTGCTGAAAGACAGATGCATATTAATAACTTTACATACAAACTTCAACCAGTTCTAGTTGTAAGTGCTGTAAGACAGATGTATATTAATAACTTTACATACAAACTTCAACCTGTTCTAGTTGTAAGTGCTGAAAGACAGATGCATATTAATAACTTTACATACAAACTTCCACCAGTTCTATCTAGTTGTAAGTGCTGTAAG
>NW_013694478.1:0-762 GCF_000517525.1 Limulus polyphemus | reverse complement strand
CCTCGTGTAGCTTTGCGCGAAATTCCAAAAAACAAACAAACAAACTCTATTCCTTCCTACATGTAGATATAATGTGATATCATTAAAACAAAAGAATATCAAATCTTGGTCTAGACTCTTATTTAACCAACGATGATATGTGAAAGACTTTATTTTGTTTTTTCCTACAGGTGTAGTTGGCTTCATCCCAAAAACACCCTCTGACGGCGGTTCTAGGTCGGCTTCCCCGCATGGCTCATTCATTCCTCAGCCACGGAGTGGCGTTGTAGCGCGTGACAAAGGAAGTCTAGAGCGGAACCAGTCGAGGTGAATTACGTTAAAAATTAAAGTTTGTTCCTTGTTGTGAATTCACTGCTTCGTTTGGTTGTGTTAACCAACCCCAAAGTTGATAAAACAAGTTAATTAGTCCTAGCAACACAAAGTTGATAAAACAAGTTAATTAGTCCTAGCAACACAAAGTTGATAAAACAAGTTAATTAGTCCTAGCAACACAAAGTTGATAAAACAAGTTAATTAGTCCTAGCAACACAAAGTTGATAAAACAAGTTAATTAGTCCTAGCAGAACTTGATCTTTGATGTGAGCTTCATACATTTTCACAGTTTAACTTTACACGACCATATAATGCATCAATCTATATAAATTAATTTAAATGCTTTTTTTTTTCGGTATATAAAAGAAACCTTTACAGTTCCATGAATTTTGAACAAAGTCTCTATGATCATTTGTGTCCAAAATTTATACCAAACTTCCCTTTAAATTT
>NW_013694477.1:0-762 GCF_000517525.1 Limulus polyphemus | reverse complement strand
TCAATAAAAATTTTTGTGAGTCAACAAGCACCATGACATGGCCTTTGACTCATGGACTGTCTGGAAAGGGTTAAAAGATACATTATGTATTTCAGGTATAGTCAAATAAAATATGTTTTGGCAATATCAAGACATGGGAATGTTATTAATAAATTGCCAATGAAAGCTGTGTCAAAAAAAGGGGGAAGAGAAAATATAAAAAATGTTGTTACACAAGTAGATGCTAGCACTAGTCCATTGTGATTGTTTTATTTTCATCAACAAATTCTTTATTTTTTGTATCAAGGTAAAATTGCTGAAACTTATGAAGGGTGCAGAACAAGTTGGCAAGACTTCAGTTTCTTCGTCTTCTGTCATGGCAGAGAAGAATCTAAACACTAACAACAAAGGTTCAGGTAATTTGAGTAGGATGCAAAATCAGCCAGCTCCTTCTGAGAACACCACTGGGGAGAAGTGGACAGGGGTTTATGTTTCAGATGGTCCAAGTCTTTTTATGTACAGTGAACATCTTAATAAAAGAGTGAGTTACCATAAAATATAGTTATATTACACTTTACTTACTTATTATAGCTGTACATTTGTATCTGTAAATAAAATATGTATGAGTTTAAATAAGCCCGAAATTTGCTTGTGTTGCCATTCCATAAGTTTCTATATTTCAGTCTTTGTTTGAAAAAAAAAGCAAAATTTAAAATATGTAGATTACTCAAATGCACTATAAAAGCAAGCAATTTATATATACATTTATATATTTATATATAT
>NW_013694476.1:0-762 GCF_000517525.1 Limulus polyphemus | reverse complement strand
TTTTATTGAATTTTGTTTTTCAAATGTGAAACTGGGTTTCGACTCCAAGTGGTGGGCACAGCACAGATAGCCCATTGCGTAGATTTGTGCTTAACTACAAACAAAAATTTGAAACTCTCAGAAAGCTGCGTAATTAGGTTCTTCGTCTAAAATATTTGACACGAAAATTATTTTTGAAATGTCTTATTTTGTAAAATGTTTTGGTCAATAACACTTCGTTTTCTTAGTGTAAATTTTTGTTACGAGTAGTTTTTATGAATATTTTAGCTCGACCTTCCAACAGCTTCAAAAGGTCGAACATTTTGCTGTTTTTCAGAACTCGTAGCGCACACTGGAAGGATTTAGACATTTTGATTAAAAAAGTTAAAAAATAATAGATAAAATTGACCCTTAACCTATTAGCCATGATGAAGTCGCCGGGCCGAAATGATGGCTGAAATATAAAGCCTTTTTTTAATTGTTATCTGGAGAGTAAAGGTCAATTTTCTTTCTCGCGAACTTTCTTGCCAAAAGATCATATTTGACAGTCTTCAGTCCCACTTCGCACTTCATATACCTAACTTAGAATAGGTTAATTAATGATAGTAAAGGAAACTACCACCACTATTAAACAGTTCACTGCTATAAACATTCGTGATCTGTTTTTATGTCCCTTTGTCCACGCTTTGTGGTACGGTATGGCATTCACCGACACTTCATGACATCTAGCGAATATGACAAAAAAATTGGAGGTATACAGTTTGAAATAGTTCAAGCCAGAAA
>NW_013694475.1:0-762 GCF_000517525.1 Limulus polyphemus | reverse complement strand
CCAAAACAAACAAACAAACTGATGTAGTGCAGACATTGTAAGAGGAGTATTGACCTCTCATATTTATTAAAGAAATCCGAAAGCTGTATTTAGCTGGCAAGCTAGATAGCCTTTATGTTTATGTATAAAATCCGTCTAATCTGTTCCTCACATTTAGACACTTCTACTCGTCGTTTTGATAACTCTATCATCGATCCAGTGGCGCTGATGATAAATGACGGAGAGCAAACCTGTTTATATCCTATATGATTAAATATGTGTCATATTACAATCTATATGACCACTATTTAGAACTATTAATGTAACTACTTTTACAAATGACCAATGACTGTAGTGTTGCGTCCATCTTTATCCAAAGTGTTATTTCCTTCTTCAAATCTTTAAACTTGTGTTGTTTTACTTTCCTTCCCTAGTTTAGTTGTAAGCAATCTATATGACCCCTATTTAGAACTATTAATGTAACTACTTTTACAACTGACCAATGACTGTAGTGTTGCGCCCATCTTTATCCAAAGTACTATTTCCTTCTTCAAATCTTTAAACTTGTGTTGTTTTACTTTCCTTCCCTAGTTTAGTTGTAAGCAATCTATATGACCACTATTTAGAACTATTAATGTAACTACTTTTACAACTGACCAATGACTGTAGTGTTGCGCCCATCTTTATCCAAAGTGTTATTTCCTTCTTCAAATCTTTAAACTTGTGTTGTTTTACTTTCCTTCCCTAGTTTAGTTGTAAGCAATCTATATGACCACTATTTAG
>NW_013694474.1:0-762 GCF_000517525.1 Limulus polyphemus | reverse complement strand
ATGTCGGATTAACTGTAACATTAATCCCATTTGAACACTATCACTCATTCTGTCGGATTAACTGTAACATTAATCCCATTTGAACACTATCACTCATTCTGTCAGATTAACTACAACATTAATCCCATTTGAACTCTATCACTAATTCTGTCGGATTAACTATAACATTAATCCATTCCTTAGTGGTATATCGCACTAATTGATTCTGTATCCTCTAAATATTTAAATCTTGTAGTTCCAAAGTGTTTTGTCTTTTATAAATCGGAGCCAACCTGGATTAGGTACCCTAGTCTCTCAGTAAAACTTAAACTTCTCGGATACATACTGTAAAACAGAACTTTATCAATTGTTTTGGAAGATATTATGATAATGAAGAAGCGTGTGCTTGTGTTCTTCAAAGTTGTGTTTTAAGTTCAATATAAGATGAAGGATGTGTTATCCTTTGTAATATTAATAAGTTGATTAGAGTAAAAAGGTCAGTCGATTTTGATTGAAATTAATTCCTTCAGTTATCACTAAAAATTGCTGAACAGTTGGCTGCTTGTAATTTTAAATTCTACTTACTTGTCTCGGAATATACTCATAAATTTGTAAACTGGTAGGTTTAGGACAACATCTATGCTCCCTAGTTATAACAGGACAAACCTGACTATCTAATTGGAGACAGGGTGATAACCCTGATTATGGAATAGAGATATGCGAAGGCCTAGTGAATGAAGTAAGTGCGTGAAAAGCACATCGAAACTGATGTATCTGGCATTT
>NW_013694473.1:0-762 GCF_000517525.1 Limulus polyphemus | reverse complement strand
CCATTTAAAAAGTAATAATATTTAAAAATTGTGCGAGAAATGATTGATTTCGGAAACAGCCGGTGTATATATATTCTCCTGGTCTAAAGCGCCACCTACTATATCCCTTTCTTCTGATCTGAATAATTTATTAAGTGATATTCTTCTACCTTTCACTACCGGTGTGATCAACATATTGTATAATTTTCAGTAGGTCCACTTGTGGGACAGCGGTAAGTTTACGGACTTACATCACTAACATTTTGGGTTCGATTCCCCACTGTGGATACAGCCAACGTGGCTCTGCGTTATGCTTACTGTAAAGATCTGACCGAAATTCTGAAAATTCTGAAATACTAATCTTCCCAATTTATAAGTCGTGAAAGTTTTCGAACCCTATTTTAGTTTGTAGTGCGGTAAAATATGTATCATATTTGTAAGTATTTATTTTTAGGCCTATTTATTTTTAGGCCGTGCTTGTACAGGGTGGGATATATGTCCTGCTTCCTTACATTTCGAATTAAAACATGATGTCCGCCGTGATACCGGTGATCAGTGTATTTGTTAAAGTTTCTTCACTCCTGTTGATGTGCCTTTCGTAATAAGTAACTGTAAGAAGGGGTATTGATTCTATCAGCTCTGTAACCTTATCCCTGTAGTTTAAATCTACGATTGAAGTGCGTAAACACACCTAGGTAATTACAGTAACTGTAAGAAGGGGTATTGATTCTATCAGCTCTGTAACCATATCCTTGTAGTTTAAATCTATGTTTGAAGTGTGGG
>NW_013694472.1:0-762 GCF_000517525.1 Limulus polyphemus | reverse complement strand
GTAACAGGAAAGACCTATGTTGTTGTAAACTGGTTATAATATGTAACAGGAAAGACCTATGTGGCTTTAAACTGGTTATAATACGTAACAGGAAAGATCTATGTGGCTGTAAACTGGTTATAATATGTAACAGGAAAGACCTATGTGGCTGTAAACTGATTATAATATGTAACAGGAAAGACGTATGTGACTGTATCTTCTATAACTTTCTCATGCTTTTGAGACAACTTCTCACGCTCCTTACAGATATCTTCACCAGGCTGATGAAGGATTTAGTTAGGAACCCAAAACGTTGTCTCAAAGAGAGACAGACGTGCCCTCAGAAATAATAGTTATGTTAAGCACACATATCTCTCTCTGATCGGCCAATTGGCATTGGTCTTAGCAAAGGAATAACATTTAGAATCATTACAAAGTGTATAGATAATGAAAGAATTACTTTACTTAAAAATGCCAATGTGTTATAGGTAATGTAATAATTAGTTTACTTAAAATGTCAATGTGATATAGGTAATGTAAGAATTACTTTACTTAAAAATGCCAATGTGTTATAGGTAATGTAATAATTAGTTTACTTAAAATGTCAATGTGATATAGGTAGTGTAATAATTACTTTACTTAAAAATGTCAATGTGATATACGTAATGTAATAATTAGTTTACTTAAAATGTCAATGTGATATAGGTAATGTAAGAATTACTTTACTTAAAAATGTCAATGTGATATACGTAATGTAATAATTAGTTTACTTAAAATGTCAAT
>NW_013694471.1:0-762 GCF_000517525.1 Limulus polyphemus | reverse complement strand
CAAACTTATACATTGTTGTAGGACTACAGACTATACACATATAAAAACAAACTTATACATTGTTGTAGGACTACAGACTGTACATATACAAAAACAAACTTATACATTGTTGTAGGACTACAGACTGTGCATATATATGAAAACAAACTTATACATTGTTGTAGAACCACAGACTGTACATATATAACAACAAACTTATACATTGTTGTAGGACTACAGACTGTGCATATATATAAAAACAAACTTATACATTGTTGTAGAACCACAGACTGTACATATAGACTTTACGTAGTCCTGCTCTAATGTTGTAACCTACTGAACGTTCTGTTCTAATGTTGTAACCTACTGAACGTTCTGTTCTAATGTTGTAACATACTGAACGTTCTGTTCTAATGTTGTAACATACTGAACGTTCTGTTCTAATGTTGTAATCTACTGAACGTTCTGTTCTAATGTTGTAACCTACTGAACGTTCTGTTCTAATGTTGTAACGTACTGAACGTTCTGTTCTAATGTTGTAACGTACTGAGCGTTCTGTTCTAATGTTGTAGCATACTGAACGTTCTGTTCTAATGTTGTAATCTACTGAACGTTCTGTTCTAATGTTGTAACATACTGAACGTTCTGTTCTAATGTTGTAATCTACTGAACGTTCTGTTCTAATGTTGTAACCTACTGAACGTTCTGTTCTAATGTTGTAACCTACTGAACGTTCTGTTCTAATGTTGTAACGTACTGAACGTCCTGTTCTAATGTTGTAAC
>NW_013694470.1:1419-1762 GCF_000517525.1 Limulus polyphemus | reverse complement strand
AGTTTTCAGTCTGCAACTGTTATTTCTATAACGAAGTGGTTGGGTTGGTAGAACCTCTACTAGTTTTCAGTCTGCAACTGTTATTTCTATAACGAAGTGGTTGTGGTTGGTAGAACCTCTACTAGTTATCAGTCTGCAACTGTTATTTCTATAACGAAGTGGTTGGGTTTGAAGAACCTCTACTAGTTATCAGTCTGCAACTGTTATTTCTATAACGAAGTGGTTGGGTTTGAAGAACCTCTACTAGTTATCAGTCTGCAACTGTTATTTCTATAACGAAGTGGTTGGGTTTGAAGAACCTCTACTAGTTATCAGTCTGCGACTGTTGTTTCTATAGTGAAGT
>NW_013694470.1:0-419 GCF_000517525.1 Limulus polyphemus | reverse complement strand
GGTTTGAAGAACCTATACTAGTTATCAGTCTGCAACTGTTATTTCTATGATGAAGTGGTTGGGTTTCAAGAACCTCTACTAGTTATCAGTCTGCAACTGTTGTTTCTATAGTGAAGTGGTTGGGTTTGAAGAACCTCTACTAGTTATCAGTCTGCAACTGTTGTTTCTATAATGAAGTTTTTGAAGAACCTCTACTAGTTATCAGTCTGCAACTGTTATTTCTATGATGAAGTGGTTGGGTTTGAAGAACCTCTACTAGTTATCAGTCTGCAACTGTTGTTTCTGTGATGAAGTGGTTGGGTTTAAAGAACCTCTACTGGTTATCAGTTTGCAACTGTTGTTTCTATGATGAAGTGGTTGGGTTTGAAGAACCTCTACTAGTTATCAGTCTGCAACTGTTGTTTCTATAATGAAGTGGT
>NW_013694469.1:0-762 GCF_000517525.1 Limulus polyphemus | reverse complement strand
GATATCATATAGTATAATAAACAGGCCATCTATGATTTAATCTCCTAGATTATGATATCATATAGTATAATAAACAGGCCATCTTTGATTTAATCTTACGTATCTCCTAGATTATGATATCATATAGTATAATAAACAGGCCATTTATGATTTAATCTTACGTATCTCCTAGATTATGATATCATATAGTATAATAAATAGGCCATCTATGATTTAATCTCCTAGATTATGATATCATATAGTATAATAAACAGGCCATCTATGATTTAATCTCCTAGATTATGATATCATATAGTATAATAAACAGGCCATCTATGAGTTAATCTCCTAGATTATGATATCATATAGTATAATAAACAGGCCATCTATGATTTAATCTCCTAGATTATGATATCATATAGTATAATAAACAGGCCATCTATGATTTAATCTCCTAGATTATGATATCATAAGAGTATTTATGATACGCGTTTCGTACATTAACCTAGTGAAAAATTACGTTTGTCAGTGAATTGTTTGTCGACTATTATACAACCAAACTAAGCTAAGCGACGAATAGCACTAAATGCTATAAGTGTAACATTCATGGACATAGCCCTGAAGTGGGAACTAGAATCAGCGTTTATGATTTAGTGTTTGTGTCCTAATTTCCTGAATGCTCATATGGCATTTGTTAGTAAAAATAGAAACTGTAATGGAGAGAGGAAGAAGTCTAGATAGCACCTGCCCCCCCCCCAGGTCGCGAACACACGACCAAACACC
>NW_013694468.1:0-762 GCF_000517525.1 Limulus polyphemus | reverse complement strand
CAAGGTAAGTTTTATTTACATATTCATAGGGTGCTGAGGGGGGATGGGCCACTTAACATATTGATTAAAGCAGGTGTTCCTTGACCTTGAAAACGTTTAGAAACACTTGTATTGTTTATATAACGTGGTTTCTTCTTTCATTTTGTCAGATCCAACTTAGAATAACAGCGTTAGGAGAAGTTTATCAGGTGTTAAGTAAGTAACGTTAGACGAAGTTTAACAAGTGTTAAGTAAACAGCGTTAGGAGAAGTTTATCAGGTGTTAAGTAAGTAACGTTAGACGAAGTTTAACAAGTGTTAAGTAAACAGCGTTAGGATAAGTTTGGCAGGTGATAAGTTTTATAAACTGGTAGGTTGTGTTTCACCGAAACGGTTCTCGTGTAATAACATAAACTAGTAGTTTGGGTTTCACCGAAACGGTTCTCGTGTAATAACATAAACTAGTAGTTTGAGTTTCACTGAAACGGTTCTAGTCTAATGAAATAAACTGGTAGTTTGGGTTTCACTGAAACGGTTCTAGTCTAATAACATAAACTGGTAGTTTGTGTTTCACCGAAACGGTTCTAGTCTAATGAAATAAACTGGTCGTTTGTGTTTCACTGAAACGGTTCTAGTCTAATAACATAAACTGGTAGTTTGGGTTTCACCGAAACGATTCTAGTCTAATAACATAAACTGGTAGTTTGGGTTTCACCGAAACGGTTATATTGTAATAAATTAACCCGTCCTTTTTAATACGTTAAACTGTCCCTTTCAGTCTGTC
>NW_013694467.1:0-762 GCF_000517525.1 Limulus polyphemus | reverse complement strand
AACTTATCTATATTATTTCAACTAATGACTTATCTATATTATTTCAACTAATGACTTATCTATATTATTTCAACTAATGACTTATCTATATTATTTAAAATAATAACTTATCTATATTATTTAAAATATTAACTTATCTATATTATTTAAAATAATAACTTATCTATATTATTTCAACTAATGACTTATCTATATTATTTAAAATAATAACTTATCTATATTATTTAAAATAATAACTTATCTATATTATTTAAAATAATAACTTATCTATATTATTTAAACTAATAACTTATCTATATTATTTAAAATAATAACTTATCTATATTTTTATAGAAAACTACCTTCATAAGTACTCTACTTTTATACAGCTAATAAATGTTTCTTGTTCTGTGAGATGTTGCATGTTATTTCTTTACAATTGTTTTAATAAAGGACTAGTAACATACAGTATATAATGGAATCACCTAAACTGGTCATTTGTAATTTTTTTGTAACTTCTACTTTATTGAAATAAGTGATATATTGAAGAAGAAATATTCAGAGTTACATGTAAAACTGAGCAAGCTTGTAGAAATATCAGATACCAATAAACACTATTATAAGACTGATAAGCTAAAGTTCATTTAATCTTGAGAGATTGTTCTGGTATTTTAATATACAGCAGTTATTTACAGATAAATGACAGTGCAATCGTAATTAGGCAGTGTGACTGATGAAAAGGATCTCGGGAAAGTGTTAACCAAGTCACTGAAGCAATGTTCT
>NW_013694466.1:0-762 GCF_000517525.1 Limulus polyphemus | reverse complement strand
AATACCCCATGTTTTTATGAACACTGAACATCTAGGAACGGTTTAATACCCCATGTTTTTATGAACACCGAACATCTAGGAACGGTCTAATACCCCATGTTTTTATAAATACTGAACATCTAGGAACGGTCTAATCCCCCATGTTTTTATGAATACTGAACATCTAGAAATGGTCTAAACCCCATGTTTTTATGAACACCGAACATCTAAGAATGATCTAATACCCCATGTTTTTATGAATACTGGGAGGAACTAGAAACAAGTTTTTTTATAAAATTATTTACTTTTTGTGGTACGTTTGGAAGGGAAAATTACCTAGAAACACGATCAATTTAATGCCTGTTACCATGCCAACTAAAGCTTTTGATTCGCTTTGAGTATCGCTAACTTTATTTTAAAGTATTTTGAAATTTACTTAATTTTTTTTTTAGATTCTGTTTGTGAATAGTTCCATCACTGCATTGTTACTAAACAATCATCAATATGTGACGGTTCAGAAAAAGAACAATATTGTTTCGCTTTGTAATTTTCAATAAAAGAGAAACTTACACAATGATAAGTAATGTTCGATATACTATATAATTCCAGCAAAACAAAACATATAAAAACAAGGTTCTCCTCTAGAATATATATATATAAATCCCACTTATTTATTCTCTATATTAACAGACACACTTATTGGAATAACACTGCTAATAACCTCCGAATGTATACTTTAAGTTTTGTTACATAACTGTATAACTTTATATAAATTCAGGTGTC
>NW_013694465.1:0-762 GCF_000517525.1 Limulus polyphemus | reverse complement strand
ATATATATACTGGTAATCAGATAAAACAAACTGTTCTAATGTACAGTATATATATATATATATATATATACTGGTAATCAGAATAAAACAAAACTGTTCTAATGTACAGTAATTTGATAAAACAGAACATTGTTCTAAACTACAATTTAAATGTGGTCATATGCAGTCAATTTAGAGTCGACTTAACTAGAATTATATTATAACTTCCTTTTTGAATTTTTGACTTATGGCATAGAATTGTAAACACTGAATGAAAATAAATCTAATAGTAAAAGGAAACACGTGTGTCTGATGTATTGGTTATTTATGCTGAATTTTAAATTATTAATTCTTTATCTGAACATAGTAAGAGGGTGACTGTGAATACTTTTAACCATCTATGCAGCTTTAACGTCATTCACTAATAAAGAAAGACATGAGAAATAATATCTTTATCTTACTATTATATAACATGTCATGAAATTTATTATTGTCATAGTTAACTTATCCCATGTTAAGAAGAACTGTCGTTCGACACAGTACTAAGAAGGGCCAGTTTTATGTCGCCAGTGTTCTGGGTCAAATTTCTCTGAGTAGGTCAGAGCTTTCTAAAAATATATATAATATGTTGGGTTTGTGTTAAGTTTATCTAGCAAACCAAGGAAATAAACAATGGTGGTATGTTAAAAGTAGCATGTCGCCAGCAGAAAAAATTTAATTTCATAGCAATAACACAAACATAAAATTATAAGTATGACTCAAGCCTTTATTCTGATTAATTAG
>NW_013694464.1:0-762 GCF_000517525.1 Limulus polyphemus | reverse complement strand
TTACGTCAAGACACAGTGACATCAAATTAAGCCAAGACATAGTTATATCAAATTAAGCCAAGACATAGTAATATAAAACTAAGTCAAGACACAGTGACATAAAATTACGTCAAGACACAGTGACATCAAATTAAGCCAAGACATAGTTATATCAAATTAAGCCAAGACATAGTAATATAAAACTAAGTCAAGACACAGTGACATCAAATTACGTCAAGACACAGTGACATCAAATTACGTCAAGACACAGTGACATCAAATTAAGCCAAGACATAGTGACATCAAACTAAGCCAAGGTATAGTGACATCAAATTAAGCCAAGACATAGCGACATCAAATTAAGCCAAGGCATAGTGACATCAAATTATGTCAAGACATAGTGGCATCAAATTAAACCAAGACATAGTGATATCAAATTAAGCCAAGACATAGTGACATCAAATTAAGCCAAGACACAGTGACATCAAACTAAGTCAAGACACAGTGACATCAAATTACGTCAAGACACAGTGACATCAAACTAAGCCAAGACACAGTGATATCAAATTAAGCCAAGACATAGTAATATAAAATGAAGCCAAGACATAGTGACATCAAATTAAGCCAAGTCACAGTGACATCAAATTAAGCCAATTACTGAAGATGGTTACACTTTATTGTTCAAGGGTTTTTTATATGAGGTATGTTTGTTTTCTTCTTTGTTGTTAGGCGCAAAGCTACACAATGGGCTATCTGGGCTGTGCCCACCACAGATATCGAACC
>NW_013694463.1:0-762 GCF_000517525.1 Limulus polyphemus | reverse complement strand
CTTAACTTTTTTCCAGGTGTATAGCTTTAATATAGTATAAATGTGGTTTGAATTTAAAGCCATTTTGATTCATAAAAATGAAGCTATTGTGTTTGATTCTTGCTTATTTTTCAAATTTATAGTCCCAGAGGAAGGCTATAAATATAGGAAAGCCAAACATATTCCAACTTCTGGTTCTTTTAAACTTATAAATGATAAATTTAAAACTAATGTGAAGAGTTAATAACTCTGCAGCAAGAATATGTTATAATACTTAACGACGTTTCGATCCATACGAGTGGTTCGTCGTTAGGCTATACTCTGTATATATTCGAGAGTTCGACAAGTAAAACATTTAACGTTTTCACCTGCCTTGAACGGCATTACGGATAATATAGAAATATTTACTAACCTGAGTTGGTTATTCTGATGAGTTCGTCAAATGCAGTTGCATCCAGATGACCGGGACAAAAAACACCACTCATGATCAAAACATCGTAGGTTCCTGCAAGTAAATATATAAAATAATTATATAATCGCTACTAAAATTGATGTAGAAGTTTAAATCTAATGGCTTACAATATTTTGGGCATCTAATGAGCCTCCAGAATTGTTCTATGGATGGTACAATAAAAAAGCCACATATGACTCAACACCATGACTTTTAATTATTTTAACTACACGCAAAGGAAACAATTATCGCGATGCAATATGTCAATCGTTAGGCGTGGAGCTTTCCACAGCCCAAAAAACCTTGGTATTGTGTCACTTTCTCACTCTTTT
>NW_013694462.1:0-762 GCF_000517525.1 Limulus polyphemus | reverse complement strand
CGTTTTATATGGACTAATAATTCAAATATGTATCGCTCTTTTAGTGGAAACTAATTATTTCAAAACTTGACGGGTTTTATATGGACTAATGATTTATTATAAGTTTTTACTGTGTGGACTAATGATTCCAAATTTTAACAGTTTTAGTGTGTGGAATAATGATTATTTGTAAGTTTTTATTGTGTGGAATAATGATTCCAAATTCAACAGTTTTAGTATGTGGAATAATGATTATTTATTATAAGTTTTTATTGTGTGGACTAATGCTTCCAAAATTTGACGGTTTTTAGTGTGTGTGGACTAATGATTCCAAATTTATCAGTTTTAGTGTGTACTAATGATTCAACAATTTAACGGGTTTTAATGTGCAGACTAGTGTTATTTGACTGTTTTAGTGTGTAGATTAGTGTTATTTGACTGTTTTAGTGTGTAGACTAATGTTATTTGACTG
Source organism: Limulus polyphemus (assembly GCF_000517525.1). Taxonomy (NCBI): domain Eukaryota; kingdom Metazoa; phylum Arthropoda; class Merostomata; order Xiphosura; family Limulidae; genus Limulus; species Limulus polyphemus. Next base: position 311 of record NW_013694462.1, on the reverse strand, counting down.
TTTTAGTGTGTGGATTAGTGATTTTAAAAATTTGACGGATTTTAGTGAGCATACTAATGATAATTTGACGGTTTTAGTATACCTAGTCTAATGATTCTTTGACGGTTTTTAGTGTTTGATCTAATTATCAGTTGACAGTTTCTAGTATGTAGAATAATATTTATTTGACAGTTTTTAGTGTGTGGACTAATATTTATTTGACAATTTTGGCAAATAAACTAATGTTTCCAAAATTGAACAGTTTTTAGTGACCTGATGATTATTTATAAGTTTTTAGTGTGTTGCCTGATGGTTACTTATAAGTTTTTAGT
>NW_013694461.1:0-762 GCF_000517525.1 Limulus polyphemus | reverse complement strand
AATTTGAAGCTCGATTTCATAAACTTAATGATGTAATTAAAAGGTGAAGTCTGAAGAAAACAAGTTTCGTCAGTTCGACAATACACTCACTTTTTTGTACGTTACCCATAAACGTTAGTAGTGACAGTTATAAGAGCTAAAGTAATTGGAAGAATTCCAACGTACACATTAAAATAATAAACAATTAAAATAACAGAACCATGTTAAAACAGTTGTTTTTTCTGAAATTGATTTACTGGTCTCCACTATGAAAAACAAACCAAAAATTTTACCTTTTGAAGGAAATTTATCTGTTTATTCATGTCTCGGAAACGATTCTTAGAGAAAAAACAACTTACCTCTGGAGTGTAATACAGAATGATATGTATAGAGAATTTTTCAACTTTATCTTTAAAGCCAACAAACCTTTAAATATAGAAAGTTAGCTGACAATGGTTATCTTAATAGTCCATACTACTGTACCTCTGCATGAGAGTTTAGCTCTATAGATTTTCTGTCACAAGAAAAAAAAATATTCGCAAAAATTTTTCATACAATATTTAACTTCGAGTTTTTGTCATGGGTTAATAATTTTTAATACGTTTAAGTTACGTTATAATTTAACTCGGATTTTAATATCTTCGCGTTCTTGCCTTGAGTTTACCCAGTTTTTAATACTTTGAGTTCTCGCCAGGGGTTAACTCAATTGTTCAACAACTTCGAGTTCTCGCCAGGGTTTAACCCAGTCACGTCATGCTTGATTTCACTTGATTTTTCGAAATA
>NW_013694460.1:0-762 GCF_000517525.1 Limulus polyphemus | reverse complement strand
TTCGAATAGTGGTTCAGCGGTAAAGCTTGAGGGCTAATTATGCTAATCATTCAGTGGCCACGTGGCAGATAGCCCGTCATGTAACTTTGTGGCTAACAACAACAACATAACTATCGCTACATAATTTTCAGCTGTAGTTCATTTCGGAATGAGTAACATAGTGACCATTACATGTTTACAATTTAACAGTTCTGAACAAACACAACAGTGACTATTTTTTCTATGTTCATACATTCTCATCATCCGGTTGTTATTAATACTTCAAAAACCAGCTGTTAAGAGACAGAATTGTGACTTATTTCATATCTAAAAAAAAAATGTTTTATACATTTTGTTTTTACAGCTGTCTACATGTTAGTACATGTTGGTTTAAACACTCCAATAATTATATGTTTTCATCCTATTAACTCGTACAAGATCATTAACATAATTAATCATTTATTATTATAATTTATGTTTATGATATTCAACTTGTGGGCCTGGCATGTTCTGGTGGGTAGGGTCTCGAATCCCCCTCCACGATCATGCTTGTCTTATATGGTTGCCGACTGGGCCCGACACCCGGATGTAAAAATTGTTGGCTTACATAAATATCGGCCGATCACAATCTAGTTGGGATTAAATTCTTTACGGAGAAGAAAAAAAATATCGATTTGTAAATTACAGTCGTGATTTACAGATTAAGATACTAGTGAGGATGAAGGGGCTCAAGTCAGAGGTTTTATATTACTGTTAGTTTATTGTTTTCATCCTCTCTTTTAT